>NW_024727392.1:0-43211 GCF_018991925.1 Homarus americanus
CCCTGATCGAGTATAACAAAGCCCCCTCATCGAGTTTAACAAAACCCCCTGATCCAGTATAAAAAAGCTCCCTGGTCGAGTATAACAAAGTCCCCTGGTCGATTATAATAAAGTCCCATGATCGAGTATAACAAAGTACCCTGATCGAGTATAACAAAGCGCCCTGATCGAGAATAACAAAGCCCACTGATCGAGTATAAGAAAGGCCCCTGACCGAATATAACAAAGTCCCTAGTCGAGTAAAACAAACACCCCTGATCGAGTATAACAAAGCCTCCTGATCGAGTATAACAAAGGTCTCTTATCGAGTTTAACAAAGGCCCCTAGTCGAGTATAACAAAATCCCCTGATTGAGTATAACAAAGTCCCCTGATCGAGTATAACAAAGTCCCCTGATCGAGTAAAACAAACACCCCTAATCGAGTATAACAAAGTAAACTGATCGAGTATAACAAAGCCCCCTGATCGAGTATAACACAGTCCGCTGATCGAGTATAACAAAGGACACTAATGGCGTATAACAAAGTCCCAAGATCGCGTATAACAAAGTCCCGTGATCGAGTATAACAAAGTCCCGTGATCGAGTATAACAAAGTACCCTGATCGAGTATAGCAAAGCCCACTGATCGAGTATAAGAAAGGCCCCTGACCGAAAATAACAAAGTCCCTAGTCGAGTAAAACAAACACCCCTGATCGAGTATAACAAACCCCCCTGATCGAGTATAACAAAGTCCCAAGATCTAGTAAAACAAAGTCCCCTGATCGAGTATAACTAAGTCCCCTGATCGAGTATAACAAAGGAACCCTAATGGCGTTTAACAAAGTCCCAAGATCGCGTATAACAAAGTCGCCTGATCGAGTATAACTAAGTACCCTGATCGAGTATAACAAAGTACCCTGATCGAGTATAACAAAGCGCCCTGATCGAGAATAACAAAGTCCAATGATCGAGTATAAGAAAGGCCCCTGACCGAATATAGCAAAGTCCCTAGTCGAGTAAAACAAACACCCCTGCTCGAGTATAAGAAAGCCCCCTGCTCGAGTATAACAAAGCCCCCTGATCGAGTAAAACAAATCCCGCTGATCGAGTATAACAAAGTCCCTTAATTGAGTATATCAATGTCCTCTAATCGAGCATAACAAAGTCCCCTGAGTGAGTATAACAAAGTCCCCTAATCGAGTATAAGAAAGCCCCCTCGTTGAGTATAACAAAGCTCCCTCATCGAGTATAAAAAAGCCCCCTGGTCGAGTATAACAAAGTCCCCTGGTCGAGTATAACAAAGTCCCATGATCAAGTATAACAAAGGCCCCGAATCGAGTATAACAAATGCCCCTCGTCGAAAATATCAAAATCCCCTGATCGAGTATAACAAAGTCCCGTGATCGAGTATAACAAAGTCCCCTGGTCGAGTATAACAAAGCCCCTTCATTGAATAAAACAAAGTCCCCTGATCGAGTATAATAAAGCCCCCTGATCGAGCATAAGAAAATCCCCTGATCGAGTAAAACATACACCCTTGATCGAGTTTAACAAAGTCCCCTGATCGAGTATAACAAAGACCCCTGACGAGTATATAAAAGTCCCCTGATCGAGAATAACTATGGCCCCTGATCAAGTATAACAAAGGACACTAATGGAATATAACAAAGTCCCAAGATCGAGTATAACAAAGTCCCCTGATCGAGTATAACAAAGTTCCCTCATCGAGTATAACAAAGTCCCCTGATCGAGTAAAACAAAGTCCACTGATCGAGTATTAAAAAGCCCCCTGGTCAGGTATAACAAAGTCCGCTGATCGAGTACAACAAAGTCACCTGATCGGTTATAACAACGTCCCCTGATCGAGTATAACAAGGTCCCCTTATCGAGAATAACAAAGTCCCGTGATCGAGTATAACAAAGCCCCCTCATCGAGTATAGCAAAGCCCATGATCGAGAATAAAAAAGTCCCCTATTCGAGTATAACAAAGTCCCGTGATCGAGTATAACAAAGTACCCTGATCGAGTATAACAAAGCCCACTGATCGAGTATAAGAAAGGCCCCTTACCGAATATAACAAAGTCCCTAGTCGAGTAAAACAAACACCCCTGATCGAGTATAACAAAGCCCCCTGATCGAGTATAACAAAGTCCCAAGATCTAGTAAAACAAAGTCCCCTGATCGAGTATAACAAAGTCCCCTGATCGAGATTAACAAAGTGCCCTTATCGAGTATAATAAAGCCCCTGATCGAGTATAACATAGTCCCCGGATCGAGTATAACAAAGACCCCTATGCGAGTATAACAAAGTCCCATTATCGAGAAAACAAAGGCCACTCATCGAGTATATCAAAGGCAAATGGTCGAGTATAACAAAGTCCCCTGGTCGAGTATAACAAAGTCCGATGATCGAGTATAATAAAGGCCCCGAATCGAGTATAGCAAAGGCCCCTGGTCGAAAATAACAAAGTCCCCTGATCGAGTATACTAAAGTCCCCTGATCGAGTATAACAAAGTCCCATGATCGAGCTTAACAAAGCGCCCAGTTCGAGTATAAGAAAGTCCGCTGATCGAGTATAACAAAGTCCCCTGGTCGAGTAAGACAAAGTCCCCTGGCAGAGTATAACGAAGTCCCCTGATCGAGTATAACAAAGCCCCCTCATCGAGTTTAACAAAACACCCTGATCGAGTATAATAAAGCCCCCTGATCGTGTATAACAAAGTCCCCTGATCGAGTACAACAAAGTGACCTAATCGGTTATAACAAAGTCCCCTGATCGAGTATAACAAGGTCCCCTTATCGAGAATAACAAAGTTCCCTAACCGAGTTTAACAAAGCCCCCTGGCCGAGTATAACAAAGTCCCCTGGTCGAGTATAACAAAGTCCCCTAATCGAGCATAACTAAGTCCCCTGATCGAGTATAACAAAGGACCCTAATGGAGTATAACAAAGTCCCAAGATAGAGTATAACAAAGTCCTCTGATCGAGTATAACAAAGTCCCCTGATAGAGTATAACAAAGTCCCGTCATCAAGTATAACAAAGCCCCCTGATCGAGTATGAGAAAGGTACCTGATCGAATATAACAATGTCCCTAGTCGAGTATATACAAAGTCCCCTGATCGAGTATAACAAAGTCCCCAGGTCGAGTATAACAAAGTTCCCTGATCGAGTATAACAATGCCCCTCATCGAGTATAAAAAAAAACCCTGGTCGAGTTTAACAAAGTCCCTGATCAAGTATAACAAAGCCCTCTGATCGAGTAGAACAAAGCCCCCTCATCAAGTATAAAAAAGCCCCCTGGTCGAGTATAACAAAGTCCCCTGGTCGAGTATACCAAAGTCTCATGATCGAGTATAAGAAAGTCCCCTGATCCAGTATAACAAAGTCCCCTGATCGAGAATAACAAAGTCCCCTGATCGAGTATAATAAAGCCCCCTGATCGAGTATAAAAAAGCCCCCTGGTCGAGTATAACAAAGTCCCCTGGTGGAGTATAACAAAGTCCTATGATCGAGTATAACAAAGACCCTTTATCGAGTATAACAAAGGCCCCTGGTCGAGTATAACAAAATGCCCTGATCGAGTATAACAAAGTCCCCTGATCTAGTATAAAAAAGTCCCCTGATCGAGTAAAACAAATACCCCTGAATGGTATAACAAAGTCCCCAGATCGTGTATAACAAAGCTCCCTGATCGAGTATAACAAAGTCCCCTGATCGCTTATTAGCTAAGTCCCCTGATCGATTATAACAAAGGACTCTAATGGCGTATAACAAAGTCCCAAAATCGAGTATAACAAAGTATCCTGATCGAATATAACAAAGTCCCCTGATCGAGAACATCAAAGTCCCCTGATCGAGTATAACAAAGTCCACTGATCGAGTATAACAAAGTCCCCTAATTCAGTATAACAAAGTCCCCTGATTCAGTATAACAAAGGCCCCTAAAGGAGTGTAACAAAGGCCCTTGATCGAGTATAACAAAGTCACTTTATCGAGTATAATAAAGCCCTTGATCGAGTATAACAAAGTCTCCTTATCGAGAATAGCAAAGACCCCTGATCGAGTATAACAAAGTCCCATTATCGAGTATAACAAAGGCCCCTAATCGAGTATAACAAAGGCCCCTGGTCGAGTATAACAAAGTCCCTGATCGAGGATAACAAAGTCCCCTGGTCGAGTATAACAAAGTCCCCTGGTCGAGTATGACAAAGTCCCCTGATCGAGTATAACTAAGTCACGTGATCGAGTATAACAAAGGACCCTAATGGAGCATAACAAAGCCCCAAGATCGAGTATAACAAAGTCCTGTGATCTAGTATAACAAAGTCCCCTGATCGAGTAAAACAAAGTCCCCTGATCGAGTATAACAAAGTTCCGTGATCGATAATAACAAAGTCTCGTCATCGAGTTTAACAAACCCCCCAGATCGAGTATAAGAAAGGCCCCTGGTCGAGTATAACAAAGTCCCGAGAACGAGTATAACATAGACCCTCATCGAGTATAACAAAGTCACCTGTTCGAGTATAACAAATTCCCCTGATCGAGTATAACAAAGTCCCCTGATCGAGTATAACAAATTCCCTGATCGAGTATAACAAAGTCCCCTGATCGAGTAAAACAAAGCCCCTTGATCGAGTATAACAAAATCCCCTAATTGAGAATAATAATGTCCTCTAATCGAGCATAACAGAGTCCCCTGACCGAAAATAACAAAGTCCCCTAATCGAGTATAAGAAAGCCCCTCGTCGAGTATAACAAAGCCCCCTCATCGAGTATAAAAAAGCCCCCAGGTCGAGTATAACAAAGTCCCCTGGTCGAGTATAACAAAGTCCCATGATCGAGTATAACAAAGGCCCCGAATCGAGTATAACAAAGGCCCCTCGTCGAAAATAACAAATTCCCCTGATCAAGTATAACAATGTCCCTTGATCGAGTATAACAAAGTCCCAAGATCGAGTATAATAAAGCCCCCTGATCGAGTATAACAAAGTCCCCTGAGCGAGTATAACAAACTCCCCTGATCGAGGATAGCAAAGCCGATGATCGAGTATAAAAAAGTCCCCTGATCGAGTATAACAAAGTCCCCTTATCGAGTATAATAAAGCCCCCTCATCGAGTATAACAAAGTCCCCTGATCGAGTATAACAAAGTCCCCTGGTCGTGTATAACAAAGTCCCCTGGTTGAGAATTACAAAGTTCCTTGGTCGATTATAATAAAGTCCCATGATCGAGTATAACAAAGGCCCCTTATCGATTATAACAAAGTCCCCTGATCGAGTATAACAAAGCCCTTTGATCGAGTATAACAAAGTCCCCTGATCGAGTATAACTAAGTCCCCTAATCGAGTATAACAAAGGACCCTAATGGCGTATAACAAAGTTGCAAGATTGCGTATAACAAAGTCCCCTGATCGAGTATAACAAAGTCCCCTGATCGAGTATAACAAAGTGCCCTGATCGAGAATAACAAAGTGCCCTGATCGAGAATAACAAAGTCCCCTAATCGAGTATAACAAAGTCCACTGATCGAGTATAAGAAAGGCCCCAGACCGAATATAACAAAGTCCCCTGAACAAGTATAACAAAGCTCCCTGATCGAGTATAACAAAGTCCCCTGATCGCTTATAGCTAAGTCCCCTGATCGAGTATAACAAAGGACCCTAATGGCGTATAACAAAGTCCCAAGATCGAGTATAACAAAGTACCCTGATCGAGTATAACAAAGTACCCTGTTCGAGTATAGCAAAGTCCCCTGATCGAGAATAACAAAGTCCCCTGATCGAGTATAACAAAGGACCCTAATGGCGTATAACAAAGTCCCAAGATCGAGTATAACAAAGTACCCTGATCGAGTATAACAAAGTCCCCTGATCGAGAATAACAAAGTCCCCTGATCGAGTATAACAAAGGACCCTAATGGCGTATAACAAAGTCCCAAGATCGAGTATAACAAAGTACCCTGATCGAGTATAACAAAGTCCCCTGATCGCTTATAGCTAAGTCCCCTGATCGAGTATAACAAAGGACCCTAATGGCTAATAACAAAGTCCCAAGATCGAGTATAACAAAGTACCCTGATCGAGTATAACAAAGTCCCCTGATCGAGAGTAACAAAGTCCCCTGATCGAGTATAACAAAGTCCACTGAACGCGTATAACAAAGTCCCCAAATTCAGTATAACAAAGTCCCCTGATTCAGTATAACAAAGGCCCCTAAAGGAGTGTAACAAAGGCCCTTGATCGAGTATAACAAAGTCCCCTTATCGAGAATAGCAAAGACCCCTGATCGAGTATAACAAAGTCCCATTATCGAGTATAACAAAGTCCACTGATCGAGTATAACTATGGCCCCTGATCGAGTATAACAGAGGACCATAATTGAGTATAACAAAGTCCCAAGATCGAGTATAACAAAGCACCCTCATCGAGTATAAGAAAGGCCCCTGACCGAATAAAACAAAGTCCCTATTCGAGTATATACAAAGTCCACTGATCGAGTATAACAAAACCCCCTGATCGAGTATAAAAAAGTCCCGTGATCGAGTATAACAAAGTCCCCTTATCGAGTAAAATAAAGCCCCCTGATCGAGAATAACAAAGTCCCGTCATCGAGTATAACAAACCCCCCTCATCGAGTATAAGAAAGGCCCCTGGTCGAGTATAACAAAGTCCCAAGAACGAGTATAACATAGACCCTCATCGAGTATAACAAAGTCCCCTGTTCGAGTATAGCAAATTCCCCTGATCGAGTATAACAAAGGCCCCTCGTCGAAGATAACACCTTCCCCTGATCGAGTATAACAATGTCCCCTGATCGAGTATAACAAAGTCCAAAGATCGAGTAAAATAAAGCCCCCTGATCGAGTATAACAAAGTCCCCTGAGCGAGTATAACAAACTCCCGTGATCGAGGAAAGCAAAGCCCATGATTGAGTATAAAAAAGTCCCCTAATCGAGTATAACAAAGTCCCCTTATCGAGTATAATAAAGCCCCCTGATCGAGTATAACAAAGTCTCCTGATCGAGTATAACAAAGTCCCCTGGTCATGTATAACAAAGTCCCCTGGTTGAGAATTACAAAGTTCCCTTGTCGATTATAATAAAGTCCCATGATCGAGTATAACAAAGGCCCCTTATCGAGTATAACAAATGCCCCTGGTCGAGTATAACAAAATCCCCTGATCGAGTATAACAAAATCCTTTGATCGAGCATAACAAAGTCCCCTGATCGAGTAAAACAAGCACCCCTGATCGATTATAACAAAGTCCCCTGATCGAGTATAACAAAGCCCCCTGATCGAGTATAACAAAGTCCCCTGATCGAGTATAACTAAGTCCCCTGATCGAGTATAACAAAGGACCCTAATGGCGTATAACAAAGTCCCAAGATTGCGTATAACAAAGTCCCCTGATCGAGTATAACAAAGTCCCCTGATCGAGTATAACAAAGTACCCTGATCGAGTGTAACAAAGTTCCCTGATCGTGAATTACAAAGTCCCCTGATCGAGTATAACAAAGTCCACTGATCGAGTATAAGAAAGGCCCCAGACCGAATATAACAAAGTCCCTAGTCGAGTAAAACAAACACCCCTAATCGAGTATAATTAAGCCCCCTAATCGAGTATAGCAAAGTCCCCTGATCGATTATAACAAAGTCCCCTGATCCAGTATAACAAAGGCCCCTAATGGAGTATACCAAAGACCCCTGATCGAGTATAACACAGTCCCAAAATCTAGTAAAGCAAAGTCCCATGTTCGAGTATAACAAAGTCCCCTGATCGAGTTTAACAAAGTCCCCTTATCGAGTAGAATAAATCCCCTTGATTGAGTATAACAACGTCCCCTGATCGAGTATAATATAGACCCCAGATCGAGAATAACAAAGCCCCATTATCGAGTATAACAAAGCACCCTCATCGAGTATAAGAAAGGCTCCTGACCGAATAAAACAAAGTCTCAGTTCGTGTATAACAAAGTCCCCTGATCGAGTATAACAAAGTCCCAAGATCGAGTATAATAAATCCCCTGATCGAGTATAACAAAGTCCCCTGAACGAGTATAACAAAGTCCCCTGAACAAGTATAACAAAGTCCCCTGGTCGAGTATAACAAAGCCCCTTAATCGAGTATAACAAAGTCCCCTGATCGAGTATAACTATGGCCCCTGATCGAGTATAACAAAGGACCCTAATGGAGTATAACAAAGTCCCAAGATCGAGTATAACAAAGTGCCCTGATCGAGTATAACAAAGTCCACTGATCGAGAATAACAAACGCCCCTAATGGAGTATACCAAAGACCCCTGATCGAGTATAACACAGTCCCAAAATCTAGTAAAACAAGTCCCATGTTCGAGTATAACAAAGTCCCCTGATCGAGTTTAACAAAGTCCCCTTTTCGAGTATAATAAATCCCCTTGATTGAGTATAACAAAGTCCCCTCATCGAGCATAACAAAGCACCCTCATCGAGTAAAAGAAAGGCCCCTGACCGAATAAAACAAAGTCCCCTTATCGAGTATAATAAAGCCCCCTAATCGAGTATAACAAAGTCCCCTGATCGAGTATAACAAAGTCCCCTGGTCGTGTATAACAAAGTCCCCTGGTTGAAAATTACAAAGTCCCCTGGTAGATTATAATAAAGTTCCATGATCGAGTATAACAAAGTCCCAAGATCGAGTATAATAAAGCCCCCTGATCGAGTATAACAAAGTCCCCTGAACGAGTATAACAAAGTCCCCTGATCGAGTATAACAAAGTCCCATGATCGAGTATAACAAAGGCCCAAGATCTAGTAAAACAAGGTCCCCTAATCGAGTATAAAAAAGCCCCCTGGTCGAGTATAATAAAGTCCCCTGGTCGAGTATAACAAAGTCCCCTGATCGAGTATAACAAAGTCCCATGATCGAGTATAACAAAGGCCCCGAATCGAATAAAACAAAGGCCCTTCGTCGAAAATAACAAATTCCCCTGATCGAGTATAACAAAGTACCCTGATCGAGTATAACAAAGTCCCAAGATCGAGTATAATAAAGCCCCCTGATCGAGTATAACAAAGTCACCTGAACGAGTATAACAAAGTCCCCTGGTCGATTATAACAAAGCCCCTTCATTGAATATAACAAAGTCCCCTGATCGAGTATAACAAAGCCCCTGATCGAGCATAAGAAAATCCCCTGATCGAGGAAAACACACACCCTTGATCGAGTATAACAAAGTCCCCTGATCGAATATAACAAAGACCCATGATCGAGTATAACAAAGTCCCCTGATCGAGTATAACTATGGTCCCTGATCGATTATAACAAAGGACCCCAATGGAGTATAACAATGTCCCAAGATCGAGTATAACAAAGTCCCCTGATCGAGTATAACAAAGTCCCCTGATCGAGTATAACAAAGTCCCCTGATCGAGTATAACAAAGTCCCCTGATCGAGTATAAAAAAAACCCCTGGTCAAGTATAACAAAGTCCTATGATCGAGTACAACAAAGTCACCTGTTCGGTTATAACAAAGTCCAATGATCGAGTATAACAAGGTCCCCTTATCGAGAATAACAAAGTCCCGTGATCGAGTATAGCAAAGCCCCCTCATCGAGTATAACAAAGCCCATGATCGAGTATAAAAAAGTCCCCTGATCGAGTACTAGAAAGTCCCCTGAACGAGTATAACAAAGTCCCCTGATTGAGTATAACAAAGCCACTTCATTGAATATAACAAAGTCCCCTGATCAAGTATAACAAAGTCCCCTGATCGAGTATAACAAAGTACCCTGATCGAGTATAACAAAGTACCCTCATCGAGAATAACAAAGTCCCATTATCGAGTATAACACAGTCCACTGATCGAGTATAAGAAAGGCCCCTGACCGAATATAACAGAGTCCCTAGTCGAGTAAAACAAACACCCCTGATCGAGTATAGCAAAGCCCCCTGATCGAGTATAACAAAGACCCCAGATCGAGTTTAACAAAGTCCCCTTATCGAGTATAATAAATCCCCTTGATCGAGTATAACAAAGTCCCCTGATCGAGTATAACAAAGACCCCAGATCGAGAATAACAAAGTCCCATTATCGAGTATAACAAAGCACCCTCAGCGAGTATAAGAAAGGCCCTGACCGAATATAACAAAGTCCCTATTTGAGTATAACTAAGTCCCCTGATCGAGTATATCTATGGCCCCTGATCGACTATAACAAAGGACCCTAATGGAGATTAACAAAGTCCCAAGATCGAGTATAACAAAGTCCTCTGATCGAGTATAACAAAGTCCACTGATCGAGAATAACAAAGTCCCCTCATCGAGCATAACAAAGCACCCTCATCGAGTATAAGAAAGGCCCCTGATCGAGTATAACAAAGTCCCATGGTCGAGTATTACAAAGTCCCCTGATCGAGTATAACAAAGCCCTTTGATCGAGTATAACAATGCCCCCTGATCGAGTATAAAAAAGCGCCCTGGTCAAGTATAACAAAGTCCGCTGATCGAGTACAACAAAGTCACCTGTTCGGTTATAACAAAGTCCCCTGATCGAGTATAACAAAGTACCCTGATCAAGTATAACAAAGTGCCCTGATCGAGAATAACAAAGTCCCCTGATCGAGTATAACAAAGTCCACTGATCGAGTATAAGAAAGGCCCCAGACCGAATATAACAAAGTCCCAGTCGAGTAAAACAAACACCCCTGATCGAGTATAACAAAGCCCCCTGATCGAGTATAACAAAGCCCTTTAATCGAGTATAACAAAGTCCCCTGATCGAGTATAACTATGGCCCCTGATCGAGTATAACAAAGGACCCTAATGGTTATAACAAAGTCCCAAGATCGAGTATAACAAAGTCCCCTGATCGAGTATAACAAAGTCCACTGATCGAGAATAACAAAGTCCCCTCATCGAGCATAACAAAGCACCCTCATCGAGTATAAGAAAGGCCCCTGACCGAATAAAACAAAGTCCCCTTATCGAGTATAATAAAGCCCCCTAATCGAGTATAACAAAGTCCCCTGATCGAGTATAACAAAGTCCCCTGGTCGTGTATAACAAAGTCCCCTGGTTGAAAATTACAAAGTCCCCTGGTAGATTATAATAAAGTTCCATGATCGAGTATAACAAAGTTCCAAGATCGAGTATAATAAAGCCCCCTGATCGAGTATAACAAAGTCCCCTGAACGAGTATAACAAAGTCCCCTGATCGAGTATAACAAAGTCCCATGATCGAGTATAACAAAGGCCCAAGATCTAGTAAAACAAGGTCCCCTGATCGAGTATAAAAAAGCCCCCTGGTCGAGTATAATAAAGTCCCCTGGTCGAGTATAACAAAGTCCCCTGATCGAGTATAACAAAGTCCCATGATCGAGTATAACAAAGGCCCCGAATCGAATAAAACAAAGGCCCTTCGTCGAAAATAACAAATTCCCCTGATCGAGTATAACAAAGTCCCTGATCGAGTATAACAAAGTCCCAAGATCGAGTATAATAAAGCCCCCTGATCGAGTATAACAAAGTCACCTGAACGAGTATAACAAAGTCCCCTGGTCGATTATAACAAAGCCCCTTCATTGAATATAACAAAGTCCCCTGATCGAGTATAACAAAGCCCCTGATCGAGCATAAGAAAATCCCCTGATCGAGGAAAACACACACCCTTGATCGAGTATAACAAAGTCCCCTGATCGAATATAACAAAGACCCATGATCGAGTATAACAAAGTCCCCTGATCGAGTATAACTATGGTCCCTGATCGATTATAACAAAGGACCCCAATGGAGTATAACAATGTCCCAAGATCGAGTATAACAAAGTCCCCTGATCGAGTATAACAAAGTCCCCTGATCGAGTATAACAAAGTCCCCTGATCGAGTATAACAAAGTCCCCTGATCGAGTATAAAAAAAAACCCTGGTCAAGTATAACAAAGTCCTATGATCGAGTACAACAAAGTCACCTGTTCGGTTATAACAAAGTCCAATGATCGAGTATAACAAGGTCCCCTTATCGAGAATAACAAAGTCCCGTGATCGAGTATAGCAAAGCCCCCTCATCGAGTATAACAAAGCCCATGATCGAGTATAAAAAAGTCCCCTGATCGAGTACTAGAAAGTCCCCTGAACGAGTATAACAAAGTCCCCTGATTGAGTATAACAAAGCCACTTCATTGAATATAACAAAGTCCCCTGATCAAGTATAACAAAGTCCCCTGATCGAGTATAACAAAGTACCCTGATCGAGTATAACAAAGTACCCTCATCGAGAATAACAAAGTCCCATTATCGAGTATAACACAGTCCACTGATCGAGTATAAGAAAGGCCCCTGACCGAATATAACAAAGTCCCTAGTCGAGTAAAACAAACACCCCTGATCGAGTATAGCAAAGCCCCCTGATCGAGTATAACAAAGACCCCAGATCGAGTTTAACAAAGTCCCCTTATCGAGTATAATAAATCCCCTTGATCGAGTATAACAAAGTCCCCTGATCGAGTATAACAAAGACCCCAGATCGAGAATAACAAAGTCCCATTATCGAGTATAACAAAGCACCCTCAGCGAGTATAAGAAAGGCCCCTGACCGAATAAAACAAAGTCCCTATTTGAGTATAACTAAGTCCCCTGATCGAGTATAACTATGGCCCCTGATCGACTATAACAAAGGACCCTAATGGAGATTAACAAAGTCCCAAGATCGAGTATAACAAAGTCCTCTGATCGAGTATAACAAAGTCCACTGATCGAGAATAACAAAGTCCCCTCATCGAGCATAACAAAGCACCCTCATCGAGTATAAGAAAGGCCCCTGATCGAGTATAACAAAGTCCCATGGTCGAGTATTACAAAGTCCCCTGATCGAGTATAACAAAGCCCTTTGATCGAGTATAACAATGCCCCCTGATCGAGTATAAAAAAGCGCCCTGGTCAAGTATAACAAAGTCCGCTGATCGAGTACAACAAAGTCACCTGTTCGGTTATAACAAAGTCCCCTGATCGAGTATAACAAAGTACCCTGATCAAGTATAACAAAGTGCCCTGATCGAGAATAACAAAGTCCCCTGATCGAGTATAACAAAGTCCACTGATCGAGTATAAGAAAGGCCCCAGACCGAATATAACAAAGTCCCAGTCGAGTAAAACAAACACCCCTGATCGAGTGTAACAAAGCCCCCTGATCGAGTATAACAAAGCCCTTTAATCGAGTATAACAAAGTCCACTGATCGAGAATAACAAAGTCCCCTCATCGAGCATAACAAAGCACCCTCATCGAGTATAAGAAAGGCCCCTGACCGAATAAAACAAAGTCCCTATTCGAGTATATACAAAGTCCCCTGATCGAGTATAACAAAGCCCCCTGATCAAGTATAACAAAGACCCCTGAAACAGTATAACAAAGTCCCTTGATCCAGTATAAGAAAGGCCCTTAATGGAGTATAACAAAGGCCCCTGATCGAGTATAACAAAGTCCCAAGATCGAGTATAACATATTCCCCTGATCAAGTATAACAAAGTCCCCTGTATTGAGAATAACAAAGTCCCCTCATCGAGCATAACAAAGCCCCCTGCTCGAGTATAAGAAAGGCCCCTGACCGAATTTAACAAAGCCCCTATTCGAGTATATACAAAGTCCCCTGATCGAGTATAACAAAGCTCCCTGATCGAGTATAACAAAGACCGCTTATCCAGTATAACAAAGTCCCTTGATGCAGCATAACAAAGGCCCTTAATGGAGTATAACAAAGGCCTCTGATCGAGTATAACACAGTCCCAAGATCGAGTATAACAAAGTCCCCTGATCGAGTATAACAAAGTCCCCTGATCGAGTATAACAAAGCCCCCTGATCGAGTATAACAAAGTCCCCTGATCGAGTATAACTAAGTCCCCTGATCGAGTATAACAAAGTCCCCTGGTCAAGTATAACAAAGTCCCCTGATCGAGTATAACAAAGCCCCCTCATCGAGTATAACAAAGACCGCTTATCCAGTATAAAAAGTCCCTTGATGCAGCATAACAAAGGCCCTTAATGGAGTATAACTATGGCCCCTGATCGAGTATAACAAAGTACCCCAATGGAGTATAACAAAGTCCCAAGATCGAGTATAACAAAGTCCCCTGATCGAGAATAACAAAGTCCCCTCATCGAGCATAACAAAGCCCCCTGCTCGAGTATAAGAAAGGCCACTGACCGAATTTAACAAAGCCCCTATTCGAGTATATACAAAGTCCCCTGATCGAGTATAACAAAGCTCCCTCATCGAGTAAAACAAAGACCGCTTATCCAGTATAACAAAGTCCCTTGATGCAGTATAACAAAGGCCCTTAATGGAGTATAACAAAGGCCCCTGATCGAGTATAACACAGTCCCAAGATCGAGTATAACAAAGTCCCCTGATCGATTATAACAAAGTCCCCTGATCGAGTATAACTAAGTCCCCTGATCGAGTATAACAAAGGACCCTAATGGCGTACAACAAAATCCCAAGATTACGTATAACAAAGTCCCCTGATCGAGTATAACAAACTCCCCTGATTGAGTATAACTATGTACTCTGATCGAGTATTACAAAGTGCCCTGATCGAGAATAACAAAGTCCCCTGATCGAGTATAACAAAGTCCACTGATCGAGTTTTAGAAAGGCCCCTGACCGAATATAACAAATTCCCTAGTCGAGTAAAACAAACACCCCTGATCGAGTATAACAAAGCCCCCAGATCGAGTATAACAAAGTCCCCTAATCGAGTATAACAAACACCCCTGATCGAGTATAACAAAGTCCCCTGATCGAGTATAACAAAGCCCCCTGATCGAGTATAAAACAGTCCCATGATCTAGTAAAACAAGGTCCCCAGATCGAGTATGAAAAAGTTCCCTGATCGAGTTTAACAAAGTCCCCTTATCGAGTATAATAAAGTCCCATGATCGAGTATAACAAAGGCCCCGAATCGAGTATAGCAAAGGCCCCTGATCGAAAATGACAAAGTCCCCTTATCGAGTATACTAAAGTCCCCTGATCGAGTATAACAAAGTCCCAAGATCGAGTATAACAAAGCCCCCAGATCGAGTATAACAAAGTCCCAAGATCGAGTATAACAAAGTCCTCTGAACTAGTATAACAAAGTCCCCTGGTCGAGTAAAACAAAGTCCCCTAATCGCGTATAACAAAGGTCGCTGATCGAGAATAACAAAGTCCCGTCATCGAGTATATCAAAGCCCCCTGATCGAGTATAAGAAAGGCCCCTGATCGAGTATAACAAAGTCCCGTGGTCGAGTATAACAAAGTCCCCTGATCGAGTATAACAAACCCCTTTGATCGAGTATAACAATGCCCCCTGATCGAGTATAAAAATGCCTTTCGTCGAGTATAATAAAGTCCCCTGGTCGAGTATAACAAAGTCCCCTGATCGAGTATAACAAAGTCCCATGATCGAGTATAACAAAGGCCCCGAATCGAGTATAACAAAGGCCCCTGTCGATAACGAGAGTATAACAAAGTCCCCTGGTCGAGTATAACAAAGTCCCAAGATCGAGTATAATAAAGCCCCCTGATCGAGTATAACAAAGTCCCCGGAACGAGTATAACAAAGTCCCCTGGTCGAGTATAACAAAGCCCCTTCATTGAATATAACAAAGTCCCCTGATCGAGTATAACAAAGCCCCCTGATCGAACATAACAAAATCCCCTGATCGAGTAAAACACACACCCTTGATCAAGTATAACAAAGTCCCCTGATCGAATATAACAAAGACCCCTGATCGAGTATAACAAAGTCCCCTGATCGAGTATTACTATGGCCCCTGATCGAGTATAACAAAGGACCCTAATGGAGTATAACAATGTCCCAAGATCGAGTATAACAAAGTCCCCTGATCGAGTATAACAAAGTCCCCTGATCGAGTATAACAAAGTCCCCTGATCGAGTATAACAAAGTCCCCTGATCGAGTATAAAAAAGCCCCCTGGTCAAGTATAACAAAGTCCGCTGATCGAGTACAACAAAGTCACCTGTTCGGTTATAACAAAGTCCAATGATCGAGTATAACAAGGTCCCCTTATCGAGAATAACAAAGTCCCGTGATCGAGTATAGCAAAGCCCCCTCATCGAGTATAGCAAAGCCCATGATCGAGTATAAAAAAGTCCCCTGATCGAGTACTAGAAAGTCCCCTGAACGAGTATAACAAAGTCCCCTGATCGAGTATAACAAAGCCCCTTCATTGAATATAACAAAGTCCCCTGATCGAGTATAACAAAGTCCCCTGATCGAGTATAACAAAGACCCCTGATCGAGTATAATAAAGTCCCCTACTCGAGTATTACTATGGCCCCTGATCGAGTATAACAAAGGACACCAATGGAGTATAACAAAGTCCCAAGATCGAGTATAACAAAGTCCCCTGATCGCATATAACAAAGTCCCCTCATCGAGTATAACAAAGTCCCCTGATCGAGTATAACAAAGTCCACTGATCAAGTATAAAAAAAGCCCCATGGTCATGTATAACAAAGTCCGCTGATCGAGTACGACAAAGTCACCTGATCGGTTATAACAAAGTCCCCTGATCGAGTATAACAAGGTCCCCTTATCGAGAATAACAAAGTCCCGTGATAGAGTATAACAAAGCCCCCTGATCGAGTATAACAAAGCCCATGATCGAGTATAAAAAAGTCCCCTGATCGAGTACTAGAATGTCCCCTTATCGAGTATTAAAACCCCCTGATCGAGTATAAGAAAGTTCCCTGATCGATTATTACAAAGTCCCCTGATCGAGTATAACAAAGCCCCCTCATCGAGTTTAACAAAACCCCCTGATCGAGTATAAAAAAGCCCCCTGGTCGAGTATAACAAAGTCCCCTGATCGAGTATAACAAAGTCCCCTGATCGAGTATAACAAAGTCCCCTGATCGAGTAAAACAAACACCCCTGATCGAGTATAACAATGTCCCCTGATCGAGTATAACAAAGCCCCCGAATCGAGTATAACAAAGTCCCCTGATCGAGTATAACTAAGTCCCCTGATCGAGTATAACAAAGGACCCTAATGGCGGATAACAAAGTCCCAAGATCGCGTATAACAAAGTCCCCTGATCGAGTATAACAAAGTCCCGTGATCGAGTATAACAAAGTACCCTAATCGAGTATAACAAAGTGCCCTGATCGAGAATTACAAAGCCCACTGATCGAGTATAAGAAAGGCCCCTAACCGAATATAACAAAGTCCCTAGTCGAGTAAAACAAACACCCCTGATCGAGTATAACAAAGCCCCTTGATCGAGTATAACAAGGTCCCTTGATCGAGTATAACAAAGCCCCCAGATCGAGTATAACAAAGTCCCAAGATCTAGTAAAACAAAGTCCCCTGATCGAGTATAACAAAGTCCCCTATTCGGGATTAACAAAGTGCCCTTATCGAGTATAATAAAGCCCCTGATCGAGTATAACAAAGTCCCCTGATCGAGTATAACAAAGACCCCTATTCGAGTATAACAAAGTCGCATTATCGAGAAAACAAAGGCCCCTCATCGAGTATAACAAAGGCCCCTGGTCGAGTATAACAAAGTCCTTTGGTCGAGTATAACAAAGTCCCATGATCGAGTATAACAAAGGCCCCGAATCGAGTATAGCAAAGGCCCCTGGTCGAAAATAACAAAGTCCCCTGATCGAGTATACTAAAGTCCCCTGATGGAGTATAACAAAGTCCCAAGATCGAGTATAACAAAGCCCCCAGTTCGAGTATAAGAAAGTCCGCTGATCGAGTATAACAAAGACCCCTGGTCGAGTGAGACAAAGTCCCCTGGCCGAGTATAACAAAGTCCCCTTGTCGAGTATAACAAAGTCCCATGATCGAGTATAACAAAGGCCCCTTATCGAGTATAACAAAGGCCCCTGGTCGAGTATAACAAAATAAACTGATCGAGTATAAAAAAGCCCCCTGGTCAAGTATAACAAAGTCCGCTGATCGATTACAAAAAAGTCACATGATCGGTTATAACAAAGTCCCCTGATCGAGTATAACAAGGTCCCCTTATCGAGAATAACAAAGTCCCCTGATCGAGTATAACAAAGCCCCCTGATCGAGTATAACTAAGTGCCCTGATCGAGTATAACAAAGTCCCCTGATCGAAGATAACAAAGGCCCCTAATGGAGTATAACAAAGTCCCAAGATAGAGTATAACAAAGTCCTCTGATCGAGTATAACAAAGCCCCCTCATCGAGTATAACAAAGTCCCCTGATCGAGTATAACTAAGTGCCCTAATCGAGTATAACAAAGGACTCTAATGGCGTATAACAAAGTCCCAAGATCGAGTATAAAAATGTCCCCTCATCGAGTATAACAAATCCACTGATCGAGTATAACAAAGTCCCCTGATCGAGTATAACACAGACCCCTGATCAAGAATAACAAGGTCCCCTGATCGAGTATAACAAAGTCCTCTGGTCGAGTATAACAACGTCCCCTGGTCGAGTATAACAAAGTCCCCTAATCGAGCATAACTAAGTCCCCTGATCGAGTATAACAAAGGACCCTAATGGAGTATAACAAAGGCCCAAGATAGAGTATAATAAGGTCCTGTGATCGAGTATAGCAAAGTCCCCCGATCGAGTATAACAAAGTCCCGTCATCGAGTATAACAAAGCCCCCTGATCGAGTATGAGAAAGGTACCTCATCGAATATGACAAGGTCCCTAGTCGAGTATATACAAACTCCCCTGATCGAGTATAACAAAGTGCCCAGATCGAGTTTAACAAAGTCCCCTGATCGAGTATAACAATGCCCCTCATCGAGTATAAAAAAGCCCCCTGGTCGAGTATAACAAAGTCCCCTGGTCGAGTATACCAATGTCCCATGATCGAGTATAACAAAGGCCCCGAATCGAGTATAACAAGGCCCTTGGTCGAAAATAACAAAGTCCCCTGATCGAGTATAATAAAGTCCCCTGATCGAGTATAACAAAGTCCCAAGATCGAGTATAACAAAGCCCCCAGATCGAGTATAACAAAGTCCGCTGATCGATTACAACAAAGTCACCTGACCGGTTATAACAAAGTCCCCTGAACGAGTATAAAAAAGTCCCCTAATCGAGAATAACAAATTCCCCATATCGAGTATAGCAAATCCCCTGATTGAGTATAGGAAAACCCTGGATCGAGTATAAAAAAGTCCCCTGATCGAGTATAACAAAATCCCCTTATCGAGTATAATAAAGCCCCCTGAGCGAGTATAACAAAGTCCCCTGATCGAGTATAACAAAGTCCCCTGATCGAGTAAAACAAACACCCCTGATCGAGTATAACAATTCCCCTGATCGAGTATAACAAAGCCCCCTGATCGAGTATAACAAAGTCCCCTGATCGCTTATAACTAAGTCCCCTGATCGAGTATAACAAAGGACCCTAATGGCGTAAAACAAAGTCCTATGATCAAGTATAACAAAGACCCTTTATCGAGTATAACAAAGGCCCCTGGTCGAGTATAACAAAATCCCCTGATCGAGTATAACAAAGTCCCCGGATCGAGTATAAAAAAGTCCCCTGATCGACTAAAACAAACACCCCTGATCGAGTATAACAAAGTCCCCTGATCGAGTATAACAAAGCCCCCTGATCGAGTATAACAAAGTCCCCTGATCGCTTATAACTAAGTCCCCTGATCGAGTATAACAAAGGACCCAAATGGCGTAAAACAAAGTCCTATGATCGAGTATAACAAAGACCCTTTATCGAGTATAACAAAGGCCCCTGGTCGAGTATAACAAAATCCCCTGATCGAGTATAACAAAGTCCCCTAATCGAGTATAAAAAAGTCCCCTGATTGAGAAAAAACAAACACCCCTGATCGAGTATAACAAAGTCCCCTGATCGAGTATAACAAAGCCCCCTGATCGAGTATAACAAAGTCCCCTGATCGCTTATAACTAAGTCCCCTGATCGAGTATAACAATGGACCCTAATGGCGTATAACAAAGTCCCAAGATCGAGTATAACAAAGTACCCTGATCGAGTATAACAAAGTCCCCTGATCGAGAATAACAAAGTCTCCTGATCGAGTATAACAAAGTCCACTGAACGCGTATAACGAAGTCACATAATTCAGTATAAAAAAGTCCCCTTATTCAGTATAACAAAGGCCCCTAATGGAGTGTAACAAAGGCCCTTGTTCGAGTATAACAAAGCCCCCTCATCGAGTTTAACAAAACCCCCTGATCGAGTATAAAAAAGCCCCCTGGTCGAGTATAACAAAGTCCCCTGATCGAGTATAAAAAAGTCCCCTGATCGAGTATAACAAAGTCCCCTGAACGAGTATAAAAAAGTCCCCTAATCGAGAATAACAAATTCTCCATATCGAGTATAGCAAAGCCCCCTGATTGAGTATAGGAAAACCCAGGATCGAGTATAAAAAAGTCCCCTGATCGAGTATAACAAAATCCCCTTATCGAGTATAATAAAGCCCCCTGATGGAGTATAACAAAGTCCCCTGATCGAGTATAACAAAGTCCCCTGATCGAGTAAAACAAACACCCCTGATCGAGTATAACAAAGTCCCCTGATCGAGTATAACAAAGTCCCATGATCGAGTATAACAAAGTACCATGATCGAGTATAACAAAGTGCCCTGATCGAGAATAACAAAGCCCACTGATCGAGTATAAGAAAGGCACCTAACCGAATATAACAAAGTCCCTAGTCGAGTAAAACAAACACCCCTGATCGAGTATAACAAAGCCCCCTGATCGAGTATAACAAGGTCCCTTGATCGAGTATAACAAAGCCCCCAGATCGAGCATAACAAAGTCCCAAGATCTAGTAAAACAAAGTCCCCTGATCGAGTATAACAAAGTCCCCTATTCGAGATTAACAAAGTGCCCTTATCGAGTATAATAAAGCCCCTGATCGAGTATAACAAAATCCCCTGATCGAGTATAACAAAGACCCCTATTCGAGTATAACAAAGTCGCATTATCGAGAAAACAAAGGCCTTTGATCGAGTATAACAAAGGCCCCTGGTCGAGTATAACAAAGTCCTTTGGTCGAGTATAACAAAGTCCCATGATCGAGTATAACAAAGGCCCCGAATCGAGTATAGCAAAGGCCCCTGGTCGAAAATAACAAAGTCCCCTGATCGAGTATACACTAAGTCTTCTGATGGACTATAACAAAGTCCCAAGATCGAGTATAACAAAGCCCGCAGTTCGAGTATAAGCAAGTCCGCTGATCGAGTATAACAAAGACCCCTTGTCGAGTGAGACAAAGTCCCCTGGCCGAGTATAACAAAGTCCCCTCGTCGAGTATAACAAAGTTCCATGATCGAGTATAACAAAGGCCCCTTATCGAGTATAACAAAGGCCCCTGGTCGAGTATAACAAAATAAACTGATCGAGTATAAAAAAGCCCCCTGGTCAAGTATAACAAAGTCCGCTGATCGATTACAAAAAAGTCACCTGATCGGTTATAACAAAGTCCCCTGATCGAGTATAACAAGGTCCCCTTATCGAGAATAACAAAGTCCCCTGATCGAGTATAACAAAGCCCCCTGATCGAGTATAACTAAGTGCCCAGATCGAGTATAACAAAGTCCCCTGATCGAAGATAACAAAGGCCCCTAATGGAGTATAACAAAGTGCCAAGATAGAGTATAACAAAGTCCTCTGATCGAGTATAACAAAGCCCCCTCATCGAGTATAACAAAGTCCCCTGATCGATTATAACTAAGTGCCCTAATCGAGTATAACAAAGGACTCTAATGGCGTATAAAAATGTCCCAAAATCGAGTATACAAATGTCCCCTCATCGAGTATAACAAAGTCCACTGATCGAGTATAACAAAGTCCCCTGATCGAGTATAACACAGACCCCTGATCAAGAATAACAAAGTCCCCTGATCGAGTATAACAAAGTCCTCTGGTCGAGTATAACAACGTCCATTGGTCGAGTATAACAAAGTCCCCTAATCGAGCATAACTAAGTCCCCTGATCGAGTATAACAAAGGACCCTCATGGAGTATAACAAAGGCCCAAGATAGAGTATAATAAGGTCCTGTGATCGAGTATAGCAAAGTCCCCTGATCGAGTATAACAAAGTCCCATCATCGAGTATAACAAAGCCCCCTGATCGAGTATGAGAAAGGTTCCTAATCGAATATAACAATGTCCCTAGTCGAGTATATACAAACTCCCCTGATCGAGTATAACAAAGTGCCCAGATCGAGTTTAACAAAGTCCCCTAATCGAGTATAACAATGCCCCTCATCGAGTATAAAAAAGCCCCCTGGTCGAGTATAACAAAGTCCCCTGGTCGAGTATACCAATGTCCCATGATCGAGTATAACAAAGGCCCCGAATCGAGTATAACAAGGCCCTTGGTCGAAAATAACAAAGTCCCCTGATCGAGTATAATAAAGTCCCCTGATCGAGTATAACAAAGTCCCAAGATCGAGTATAACAAAGCCCCCAGATCGAGTATAACAAAGTCCGCTGATCGATTACAACAAAGTCACCTGACCGGTTATAACAAAGTCCCCTGAACGAGTATAAAAAAGTCCCCTAATCGAGAATAACAAATTCCCCATATCGAGTATAGCAAAGCCCCCTGATTGAGTATAGGAAAACCCAGGATCGAGTGTAAAAAAGTCCCCTGATCGAGTATAACAAAATCCCCTTATTGAGTATAATAAAGCCCCCTGATCGAGCATAACAAAGTCCCCTGATCGAGTATAACAAAGTCCCCTGATCGAGTAAAACAAAGACCCCTGATCGAGTCTAACAAAGTCCCCTAATCGAGTATAACAAAGCCCCCTGATCGAGTATAACAAAGTCCCCTGATCGCTTATAACTAAGTCCCCTGATCGAGTATAACAAAGGACCCTAATGGCGTAAAACAAAGTCCTATGATCGAGTATAACAAAGACCCTTTATCGAGTATAACAAAGGCCCCTGGTCGGGTATAACAAAATCCCCTGATCGAGTATAACAAAGTCCCCTGATCGAGTATAAAAAAGTCCCCTGATCGACTAAAACAAACACCCCTGATGGAGTATAACAAAGTCCCCTGATCGAGTATAACAAAGCTCCCTGATCGAGTATAACAAAGTCCCCTGATCGCTTATAACTAAGTCCCCTGATCGAGTATAACAAAGGACCCTAATGGCGTAAAACAAAGTCCTATGATCGAGTATAACAAAGACCCTTTATCGAGTATAACAAAGGCCCCTGGTCGAGTATAACAAAATCCCCTGATCGAGTATAACAAAGTCCCCTAATCGAGTATAAAAAATCCCCTGATTGAGAAAAAACAAACACCCCTGATCGAGTATAACAAAGTCCCCTGATCGAGTATAACAAAGCCCCCTGATCGAGTATAACAAAGTCCCCTGATCGCTTATAACTAAGTCCCCTGATCGAGTATAACAAAGGACCCTAATGGCGTATAACAAAGTCCCAAGATCGAGTATAACAAAGTACCTTGATTGAGTATAATAAAGTACCCTGATCGAGAATAACAAAGTCCCCTGATCGAATATAACAAAGTCCACTTAACGAGTATAACAAAGTCCCCTGATTCAGTATAACAAAGTCCCCTGATTCAGTATAACAAAGGCCCCTAATGGAGTATAACAAAAGGCCCATGTTCGAGTATAACAAAGTCCCCTGATCGAAACCAAGACCCTGATCGAGTAACAAGATCCCATTATCGAGTATAACAATGGCCCCGAATCGAAAAGGTATAACAAAAGCCCCTCGTCGAAGATAACAAATTCCCCTGATCGAGTATATAACAAAGTCCCTAATCCAGTATAAAAAGACCCGCTTATCCGGAAATTATAACAAGGCCCTGGTCAGAAGTGTAAAAATCCGTGATCGAGTATAACAAAAGTCCCCTAATCCAGGTATAAAAAGTCCCTGATCGAGTATAACTTAGTCCCCTGATCGCTTATAACTAAGTCCCCTGATCGAGTATAACAATGGACCCTAATGGCGTATAACAAAGTCCCAAGATCGAGTATAACAAAGTACCCTGATCGAGTATAACAAAGTCACCTGATCGAGAATAACAAAGTCCCCTGATCGAGTATAACAAAGTCCACTGAACGCGTATAACAAAGTCACATAATTCAGTATAAAAAAGTCCCCTGATCGAGTATAACAAAGCCCCCTCATCGAGTTTAACAAAAACCCCTGATCGAGTATAATAAAGTCCCCTTTTCGAGTATAATAAAGCCCCCTCATCGAATATAACAAAGTCCCCAGATCGAGTATAACAAAGTCCCCTGATCGAGTATAACAAATTCCCCTGATCGAGAATAACAAAGCCCCCTAATCGAGTATAACTTAGCCCCCTGATCGCTTATAACTAAGTCCCCTGATCGAGTATAACAATGGACCCTAATGGCGTATAACAAAGTCCCAAGATCGAGTATAACAAAGTACCCTAATCGAGTATAACAAAGTCCCCTGATCGAGAATAACAAAGTCCCCTGATCGAGTATAACAAAGTCCACTGAACGCGTATAACAAAGTCACATAATTCAGTATAAAAAAGTCCCCTTATTCAGTATAATAAAGGCCCCTAATGGAGTGTAACAAAGGCCCTTGTTCGAGTATAACAAAGCCCCCTCATCGAGTTTAACAAAACCCCCTGATCGAGTATAATAAAGTCCCCTTTTCGAGTATAATAAAGCCCCCTCATCGAGTATAACAAAGTCCCCAGATCGAGTATAACAAAGTCCCCTGGACGGGTATAACAAAGTCCCGTGATCAAGTATAACAAAGCCCCCTCAACGAGTATAACAAATTACCCTGATCGAGTATAACAAAGTCCCCTAATCGAGTATAACAAAATCCCCTGGTCGAATATAACAAAGTCCCCTGATCGAGTATAACAAAGCCCCCTCTTCCAGATTAACAAAACTCCCTGATCAAGTATATAAAAGTCCCCTGGTCGAGTATAACAAATTCCCATGATAGAGTATGACAAAGGACACTTATGAAGTATAACAAAGGCCCCTGGTCGAGTATAACAAAGTCAACTGATCGAGTATAACAAAGTCCCCTAATCGAGTATAACAAAGTCCCCTAATCGAGAATAACAAAGCCCCCTAATCGAGTATAACAAAGGTCCCTAATCGAGTATAACAAAGACCCGTGATCGAATTTAACAAAGTCCACTGATCGATTATAACAAAGTCCCCTGATAGAGTATAACAAAGCCCCCTGATCGAGTATAACAAAGTCCCATGATCGAGTATAACAATGGACCCTAATGGAGTATAACAAAGTACCAAGATCGAGTATAACAAAGTCCCCTGTATCGAGAATAACAAAGTCCCCTCATCGAGCATAACAAAGCCCCCTGCTCGAGTATAAGAAAGGCCCATAACCGAATATAACAAAGTCCCTATTCGAGTAGATACAAAGTCCCTTGATCGAGTATAACAAAGCCCCCTTATCGAGTATAACAAAGACCGCTGATCCAGTATAACAAAGTCCCATGATCCAGTATAAAAAAGGCCCTTAATGGAGTATAACAAAGGCCCTTGATCGAGTATAACACAGTCCCAAGATCGAGTATAACAAAGTCCCCTTATCAAGTATAACAAAGTCCCCTGATCGAGTATAACAAAGTCCCCTTATCGAGCATAATAAAGCCCCTGATCGAGTATAACAAAGCTACCTAATCGAGTATAACAAAGCCCCCTGGTTCGAGTAAACAAAGTCCCCCGGTCGAGTACAACAAAGTCCCCTGATCGAGTATAACAAAGCCCTCTGATCGAGTATAACAAAGCAAACTGATCGATTATAAAAAAGGTACCATGATCGATTAAACAAAGGCCCCTTATCGAATATAACAAAGGCCCGTAGGCGAGTATAACAAAATCCCCGGATCGAGTATATTAAATTCCCCTTATCGAGTATAACAAAGTCCCCTGATCGAGTATAACAAAGCCCCTGATCGAGTATAACAAAGTCCCCTGGTCGAGTATAACAAAGTCCCCTGGTCGAGTATAACAAAGTCCCCTGGTCGAGTATAACAAAGTCCCCTAATCGAGCATAACTAAGTCCCCTGATCGAGTATAACAAAGTCCCCTGGTCGAGTATAACAAAGTCCCCTGGTCGAGTATAACAAAGTCCCAAGGTCGAGTATAACAAAGTCCTCTGATCGAGTATAACAAATATCCCTGATCGAGTATAACAAAGTCCCGTCATCAAGTATAACAAAGCCCCCTAATCGAGTATAAGAAAGGCACCTGATCGAATATAACAATGTCCTTAGTCGAGTATATACAAAGTCCCCAGATCGAGTATAACAAAGTCCACTGAACGAGTATAACAATGCCCCCTCATCGACTATAAAAAAGCCCCCTGGTCGAGTATAACAAAGTCCCTGATCAAGTATAACAAAGCCCTCTGATCGAGTAGAACAAAGTACCCTCATCGAGTATAAAAAAGCCCCCTGGTCGAGTATAACAAAGTCCCCTGGTAGAGTATAACAAAGTCCCATGATCGAGTATAACAAAGGCCCCGAATCGAGTATAACAAATGCCCCTGGTCGAAAATAACAAAGTCTCCTGATCAGGCTGTAGAATCCCTGATCCGGAGTATAACAAAGTCCAAGATCGAGTATAACAAAGACCCCCAGTCAGGTATAGCAAGTCCGCTGATCGATTACAGCAAGTCACTGATCCTCATTTGTAATAAAAGTCCCCTGAACAGGTATAACAAAAGTCCCTTATCGATAACAAAATTCCCCTGATCGGGTATAGCAAAGCCCCTGATCGAAATTATAGCAAAACATGATCCGGTATAATAACAAAGCCCCCAGATCGAGTATAACAAAGTTCGCTGATCGATTACAACAAAGTCACCTGATCGGTTATAACAAAGTCCCCTGAACGAGTATAACAAAGACCCTGGTCGAGTATAACAAAGTCCCCTGGTCGAGTATAACAAAGTCCCATGATCTAGTATAACAAAGTCCCAAGATCGAGTATAACAAAACCCCAGATCGAGTATAACAAAGTCCGCTGATCCAAGTATAACAAAAACCCCTGGTGATCGAGTATAACAAAGTCCCCAGATCCCGGAGTATAACAGATTCCTGATCAGGTAAAAACCAGCTGATCAGGTATAACAAAGTCCCTGAATAAAGGTATAACCAAGAATCCCATGATCTAGTATAACAAAGTCTCAAGATCAGGTATATAAAACCCCAAGATCGAGTATAACAAAGTCCGCTGATCGAGTATAACAAAGCCCCCTGATCGAGTATAACAAAGTCCCCAGATCGAGTATAACAAAGTCCCCTGATAGAGTATAACAAAGTCCCTGATCGAGTATAACTAAGTCCCCTGATCGAGTATAAGAAAGTCTCCTGATCGAGTATAACAAAGTCCCTTGATCGAGAACAACAAAGCCCCCTGATCGAGTATAACAAAGTCCCTCATCGAGTATAACAAAGTCCCCTGGTCGAGTATAACAAAGTCCCCTGGTCGAGTATAACAAAGTCCCCTCATCGAGTATAACAAAGCACCCTCATCGAGTTTAACAAAACTCCCTGATCAAGTATATAAAAGTCCCCTGGTCGAGTATATCAAAGTCACATGATAGCGTATAACAAAGGCCCCTTATCGAGAATAACAAAGGCCCCTGGTCGAGTATAATAAAGTCAACTCATCGAATATAACAAAGTACCCTGATCGAGTATAACAAATTCCCATGATCTAGTAAAACAAACACCCCTGATCGAGTATAATAAAGGCCCCTGGTCGAGTATAACAAAGTCAACTGATCGAGTATAACAAAGTCCCCTGATCGAGAATAACAAAGTCCCCTCATCGAGTATAACAAAGCCCCCTCATCGATTATAAAAAAGCCCCCGGGTCGAGTATAACAAATTCCCTGATCGAGTATAACAAAACCCTCTGATCGAGTATAACAAAGCCCTCTCATCGAGTATAAAAAAGCCCCCTGTTCGAGTATAACAAAGTCCCCTAATCGAATAAAGCAAAATCCCCTAATCGAATATAACAAGGTCCCCTTGTCGAGTATAACAAAGTCCCCTCATCGAATATAACAAAGGCCCCTGATCGAGTATAACAAAGTTCCCTGATCGAATATAACAAAGTCCCATGATCGAGTATAACAAAGTCCCCTAATCGAGCATAACAACGCCCCCTAATCGAGTATAACAAAGGTCCTTTATCGAGAATAACAAAGGCCCCTGGTCGAGTATAATAAAGTCAACTCATCGAAAATAACAAAGTACCCTGATCGAGTATAACAAATTCCCATGATCGAGTAAAACAAACACCCCTGATCGAGTATAATAAAGGCCCCTGGTCGAGTATAACAAAGTCAACTGATCGAGTATAACAAAGTCCCCTGATCGAGAATAACAAAGTCCCCTCATCGAGTATAGCAAAGCCCCCTCATCGATTATAAAAAAGCCCCCGGGTCGAGTATAACAAATTCCATGATCGAGTATAACAAAACCCTCTGATCGAGTATAACAAAGCCCTCTCATCGAGTATAAAAAAGCCCCCTGTTCGAGTATAACAAAGTCCCCTGATCGAGTAAAGCAAAATCCCCTGATCGATTATAACAAGGTCCCCTGATCGATTATAACAAAGCCCCCTGATCGAGTATAACAAAGTCCCCTGATCAGGTATAACCAAAGGCCCTAATCGAGTACCACGAAATTCCAAGATCCGGAGTAAAACAAGTCCCCTGATCAAGTATAACAAAGTCCCCTGATCGAGTATAACAAAGTTCATTGATCGAGTATAAAAAGTCCCCTGATTGAGTATAACAAAGTCCTTTAGTCGGGTATAACAAAGTCCCCTGATTGAGTATAACAAAGCCCCATAATCGAGTAAAACAAATTCCCATGATTGAGTATAACAAAGTCCCCTGATCGAGTATAACAAAGTCCCCTGTTCGAGTATAACAAAGGCCCCTGATCGAATATAACAAAGGCCCCTCATCGAGTATAACAAAACTCCCTGATAAAGTATAACAAAGTCCCCTATTCGAGTATAACAAATGACCCTGATCAAGTATAACAAAGTCCCCTCATCGAGTACAACAAAGTCCCCTCATCGAGTATAATAAAGTCCCCTCATCGAGTATAACAAAGTCGCCTGTTTGAGTATAACAAAGCTCCCTTATCGAGTATAACAAAGTCCCCTGATCGAGTATAAAAAAGGCCCCTTGTCGAGTATAACAAAGTCCCCTCATCGAATATAACAAAGGCCCCTGATCGAGTATAACAAAGTTCCCTGATCGAATATAACAAAGTCCCATGATCGAGTATAACAAAGTCCCCTAATCGAGTATAAGAACGCCCCCTAATCGAGTATAACAAAGGTCCCTGATCGAGTATGACAAAGACCCATGATCGAATATAACAAATTCCCCTGATTTGAGTATAACAAAGTCCCCTGATCGAGTAAAACAAAGCACCCAAATCGAGTATAACAAAGTCATCTGATCGAGTATAACAAAGTCCTCTGGTTGAGTATAACAAAGCCCGCTCATCGAGTAAAACAAAGCCCCCTTTTCGAGCATAACAAAGCCCTCTTTTCGAGTATAACAAAGTCCCCTGGTCGAGTGTAACAAAGTCTCATGATGGAGTATAACAAAGGCCCCTAATCGGGTGTAACAAAGTCCCCTGGTCGAGTAAAAAAGGTCCCCTGATCGAGTATAACAAAGTCCCTGATCGAGTATAACAAGGTCCCCTG
The DNA here is from genome assembly GCF_018991925.1 of Homarus americanus. NCBI lineage: Eukaryota > Metazoa > Arthropoda > Malacostraca > Decapoda > Nephropidae > Homarus > Homarus americanus. Next base: position 29,712 of record NW_024727392.1, read on the forward strand.
ATCGAGTAAAACAAGGCCCTCTGATCGAGTATAACTAAGTCCCCTGATCGAGTATAACTAAGTCCCCTGATCGAGAATAACAAAGTCCCCCGATTGAATATAACAATGTCCCCTATTCGAGTATAACAAAGCCCCCTCGTCGAGTATAACATAGTCCCCTGATCGAGTATAACAAAGTCCCTGATCGATTACAACAAAGTCCCCTGATCGAGTATAACAAAGTCCCATGATCGAGTATAACAAAGTCCCTTGATCGAGAAAAACAAAGCCCCCTGATCGAGTGTAACAAAGTCTCCTCATCGAGTATAACAAAGTCCCCTGGTCGAGTATAACAAAGTCCCCTGGTCGAGTATAACAAAGTCCCCTCATCGAGTATAACAAAGCACCCTCATCGAGTTTAACAAAACTCCCTGATCAAGTATATAAAAGTCCCTTGGTCGAGTATATCAAAGTCACATGATAGCGTATAACAAAGAACCCTTATCGAGAATAACAAAGGCCCCTGGTCGAGTATAATAAAGTCAACTCATCGAAAATAACAAAGTACCCTGATCGAGTATAACAAATTCCCATGATCGAGTAAAACAAACACCCCTGATCGAGTATAACAAAGGCCCCTGGTCGAGTATAACAAAGTCCACTGATCGAGTATAACAAAGTCCCTGATCGAGAATAACAAAGTCCCCTCATCGAGTATTACAAAGCCCCCTCATCGATTATAAAAAAGCCCTCTGGTCGAGTATAACAAATTCCCTGATCGAGTATAACAAAGCCCTCTGATCGAGTATAACAAAGCCCTCTCATCGAGTATAAAAAAGCCCCCTGTTCGAGTATAACAAAGACCCCTGATCGAGTAAAGCAAAATCCCCTGATCGAGTATAACAAAGTCCCCTGATCGAGTAAAACAAAGCCCCCAAATCGAGTATAACAAAGTCATCTGATCGAGTATAACAAAGTCCTCTGGTTGAGTATAACAAAGCCCGCTCATCGAGTATAACAAAGCCCCCTTTTCGAGTATAACAAAGCCCTCTTTTCGAGTATAACAAGGTCCCCTGGTCGAGTGTAACAAAGTCTTATGATGGAGTATAACAAAGGCCCCTAATCGAGTGTAACAAAGTCCCCTGGTCGAGTAAAAAAGGTCCCCTGATCGAGTAAACCAAAGTCCCCTGATCGAGTATAACAAGGTCCCCTGATCGAGTATAGCAAAGCCCCCTGATCGAGTATAAGAAAAGGACCCTAATGGAGTATAACAAAGTCCCAAGATCGAGTATAACAAAGCCCCCTGATCGAGTATATGAAAGGCCCCTGCTCGGGTATAACAAAGCCCTCTGATCGAGTATAACAAAGTCCCCTGATCGAGTGTAAGAAATTCCCCTGATCGAGTATAACAAAGCCCCCTGGTAAAGTATAACAAAGCCCCCTTTTCGAGAATAACAAAGTCCCCTGGTCGAGTTTAACAAAGTCCCATGATGGAGTATAACAAAGGCCCCTAATCGAGTGTAACAAAGGCCCCTGGTCGAGTATAAAAAGGTCCCCTGATCGAGTAAAGCAAAGTCCCCTGATCGAGTATAACAAGGTCCCCTGATCGATTAAAACAAAGCCCCCTGATCGAGTATAACAAAGTCCCCTGATCGAGTAAAGCAAAATCCCCTGATCGATGTATAACAAGGTCCCCTGATCGATTATAACAAAGCCCCCTGATCGAGTATAACAAAGTCACTTGATCGAGTATAACAAAGGCCCCTGATCGAGTATAACAAAGTCCCAAGATCGAGTATAACAAAGTCCTCTGAACGAGTATACCTAAAGGTCCCTAATCGTGTATAACAAAGCCCCTTGATCTAGTATAACAAAGCCCCCTTGTCGAGTATAACAAAGTCCCCTGATCGAGTATAACAAAGTCCCCTGATCGAGTATAACAAAGTCGCCTGAATGAGTATAACAAAGTCCTTTAGTCGGGTCTAACAAAGTCCCCTGATTGAGTATAACAAAGCCCCCTAATCGAGTATAACAAATTCCCATGATTGAGTATAACAAAGTCCCCTGATCGAGTATAACAAAGTCCCCTGTTCGAGTATAACAAAGGCCCCTCATCGAGTATAACAAAACCCCCGGATAAAGTATAACAAAGTCCCCTAATCGTGTATAACAAATGACCCTGATCGAGATTAAGAAAGTCCCATGATCGAGTATAACAAAGTCCCCTCATCGCGTATAACAAAGGACCCTCATGGAGTAAAATAAAGTCCCCTCATCGAGTATAACAAAGTAGCCTGTTTGAGTATAACAAAATTCCCTTATCGAGTATAACAAAGTCCCCTGATCGAGTATAAGAAAGGCCCCTGATCGACCATAAGAAAGTCCCCTAATCGAGTATAACAAAAACCCCTGATCATGTATAACAAAGTCCCCTAATCGAGTATAACAAATGCCCCTGATCGAGAATAAGAAAGTCCTCTGATCGAGTATAACAAAGTCCCCTCATCGAGTATAACAAAGTCACCTGATCGAGTATAAGAAAGTCCCCTGATCGAGTATAACAAAGTCACCCTCATCGAGTATAACAAAGTCCCCTCATCGAGTATAATAATGTCGCCTGTTTGAGTATAACAAAGTTCCCTTATCGAGTATAACAAAGTTCCCTGATCGAGTATAAGAAAGGCCCCTGATCGAATAAAACAAAGTCCCCTAATCGAGTATAACAAAACCCCCTTTATCAAGTATAACAAAGTCCCCTAATCGAGTATAACAAAGTCGCCTGTTTGAGTATACCAATGTTCCCTTATCGAGTATAACAAAGTCCCCTGATCGAGTATAAGAAAGGCTCCTGATCGAATATAACAAAGTCCCTATTCGAGTATATACAAACTCCCTTGATCAAGTATAACAAAGTTTCCTGATCAAGAATAAAAAAGTCTCCTGATCGAGTATAACTAAGCCCCCTTGTCGAGTATAACAAAGTCCCCTGATCGAATTTAACAAAGGCCCCTGATCGAGTATAACAAAGTTCCCTGATCGAATATAACAAAGTCCCGTGATCGAATATAACAAAGTCCCCTAATCGAGTATAACAAAGCCCCCTAATCGAGTATAACAAAAGTCCCTGGTCGAGTATAACAAAGACCCCTGACCGAACATAACAAATTCCCCTGATCGAGTATAACAAAGCCCCCTGATCGAGTATAACAAAGCACCCTAATGGAGTATAACAAAGTCCCCTGATCATGTATAACAAAGTTCCCTGATCGAGAATAACAAAGTTCCGTCACCGAGTATAATAAAGCCCCCTGATCGAGTATAACAAAGCACCCTAATGGAATATAACAAAGCCCCCTGATCGAGTATAAGAAAGGCCTCTGATCGAGAATAGCAAAGTCCCCTGACCGAGTATAACAAAGTCACCTGATCGAGTATAACAAAATCACCTGATCGAGTATAACAAAGTCCCCTGATCGAGAATAACAAAGTCCCGTCATCGAGTATAACAAAGCCCCCTGATCGAGTATAAGAAAGGCCCCTGATCGAATATAACAATGTCCCTAGTCGAGTATATACATAGTCCCCTGATCGAGTATAACAAAGTCCCCAGATCTAGAATAACAAAGTCCCCTGATCGAGTATAACAAATCCCCCTCATCGAGTATAAAATAGCCCCCTGGTCGAGTATAACAAAGTCCCTGATCGAGTATAACAAAGCCCTCTGATCGAGTATAACAAAGCGCTCTCATCGAGGATTAAAAAGCCTCCGGTCGAGTATAACAAAGTCCTGGTCGGGTAACAAAGTCCCATGATCGAGTATAACAAAGTCCCCTGATCGAGTATAACAAAGTCCCTTGATCGAGAAAAACAAAGCCCCCTGATCGAGTATAACAAAGTCCCCTGATCGAGTATAACAAAGCCCCCTCATCGAGTTTAACAAAACTCCCTGATCAAGTATATAAAATTCCCCCGGTCGAGTATAATTAAGTCCCATGATCGAGTATAACAAAGGCCCCTTATCGTAAATAACAAAGGTCCCTGGTCGAGTATAATAAAGTCAACTGATCGAGTATAACAAAGTCCCCTCATCGAGTATAACAAACTCCCCTGATCGATTCAAAAATCACCCCTGATCGATTAAAACAAAGGCCCCTGGTCGAGTATAAGAAAGTCAACTGATCGAGTATAACAAAGTCCCCTGATCGAGTATAACAAAGGCCCCTGATCGAGTATAACAAAGTTCCCTGATCGAATATAACAAAGTCCCAAGATCGAGTATAACAGAGTCCTTTAATCGAGTATAGCAAAGCCCCCTGATCGAGTATAACAAAGGTCCCTGATCGAGTATAACAAAGACCCCAGATCGAGTATAACAAAGTCTCCTGATCGAGTATAACAAAGCCCCCTGATAAAGTATAACAAAGCCCTTTTTTCGAGTATAACAAAGTCCAATGGTCGATTGTAACAAAGTCCCATGATTTAGTATAACAAAGTCCCCTGATCGACTATAACAAAGTCCCCTGACCGAGTATAACAAAGCCCCCTCATCGAGTTTAACAAAACTCCCTGTTCAAGTAAATAAAATTCCCCTGGTCGAGTATAATTAAGTCCCATAATAGAGTATAACAAAGGCCCCTTATCGTAAATAACAAAGGTCCGTGGTCGAGTATAATAAAGTCAACTGATCGAGTATAACAAAGTCCCTGATCGAGTATAACAAAGCCCTCTGATCTTGTATAACAAAGCCCTCTCATCGAGTATAAAAAAGCCTCCGGTCGAGTATAACAAAGTCCCCTGGTCGAGTATAACAAAGTCCCATGATCGAGTATAACAAAGTCCCCTGATCGAGTGTAACAAAGTCCCTTGATCGAGAAAAACAAAGCCCCCTTATCGAGTATAACAAACTCCCCAGATCGAGTATAACAAAGCCCCCTCATCGAGTTTAACAAAACTCCTTGATCAAGTATATAAAATTCCCCTGGTCGAGTATAATTAAGTCCCATGATAGAGTATAACAAAGGCAACTTATCGTAAATAACAAAGGTCCCTGGTCGAGTATAATAAAGTCAACTGATCGAGTATAACAAAGTCCCCTGATCGAGTATAACAAAGGCCCCTGATCGAGTATAACAAAGTTCCCTGATCGAATATAACAAAGTCCCATGATCGAGTATAACAAAGGCCTTTAATCGAGTATAGCAAAGCTCCCTGATCGAGTATAACAAAGGTCCCTGATCGAGTATAAAAAAGACCCCAGATCGAGTATAACAAAGTCTCCTGATCGAGTATAACAAAGCCCCCTGATAAAGTATAACAAAGCCCCCTTTTCGAGTATAACAAAGTCCAATGGTCGATTGTAACAAAGTCCCATGATCGAGTATAACAAAGGCCCCAAATCGATTGTAACAAAGTCCCAAGATTGAGTAAAACAAAGTCCCCTGATCGAGTATAACAAAGTCCCCTGATCGAGTATAACAAATTCCCCTCATCGAGCGTAACAAAGTCCCCTGATTGAGTATAACAAAGTCCCCTCATCGAGCGTAGCAAAGTCCCCTTATCGAGTATAACAAAGTCCCTTGATCGAGTATGACAAAGTCCCCTGATCGAGTATAACAAAGTCCCCTGATCGAGTATAACAAAGTTCCCTGATCGAGTATAACAAAGTCCCCTGATCGAGTATAAGAAAGTTACCCTGATCCAGTATAACAAAGGCCCCTAATGGAGTATAACTAACGCCCCTGACCGAATATAACAAAGTCCCTAGTTGAGAAAATACAAAGTCCCCTGATCGAGTACAACAAAGCCCCCTGATCGAGTATAAGAAAGTCCCCTGATCGAGTATAAGAAAGTCCCCTGATCCAGTATAACAAAGACCCCTAATGGAGTATAACAAAGGCCCCTGATCGAGTTTAACAAAGTCCCAAGATCGAGTATAACAAAATCCCCTGATCTAGTATAACAAAGTCCCCTGATCGAGTATAACAAAGTCCCTGGTCCGAGTATAACAAAGTCCCTGATCGAGTATAACAAAGCCCCCTCATCGATATTACAAAGTCCCCTGGTCGAGTAAAACAAAATCCCCTGGTCGAGTAAAACAAAGTCCCTTGATCGAGTATAACAAAGACCCTTTATCGAGTATAACAAAGGCCCCTGGTCGAGTATAACAAAGTCCCCTTATCGAATATAACAAAGGACCCTAATGGAGTATAACAAAGTCCCAAGATCGAGTATAACAAAGTCTTCCGATCGAGTATAACAAAGTTCCCTGATCGAGTATAACAAAGTCCCCTAATCGAGTATAACAAAGTCCCCTAATCGAATATAACAAAATCCCCTGATCGAGTATAACAAAGTCCCCTGATCGAGTATAACTAAGTCCCCTGATCGAATATAACAAAGGACCCTAATGGAGTATAACAAAGTCCCAAGATCGAGTATAACAAAGTCTTCCGATCGAGTATAACAAAGTTCCCTGATCGAGTATAACAAAGTCCCCTAATCGAGTATAACAAAGTCCCCTAATCGAATATAACAAAATCCCCTGATCGAGTATAACAAAGCCCCCTGATAGAGTATAACAAAGCCCCCTTTTTGAGTATAACAAAATCCCCTGGTCGAGTGTAACAAAGTCCTATGATGGAGTAAAACAAAGTTCACTAATCGGGTGTAACAAAGGCCCCTGGTCGAGTATAAAAAGGTCCCCTGATCGAGTAAAGGAAAGACCCCTGATCGAGAATAACAAGGTCCCCTGATCGATTATAACAAAGCACCCTGATCGAGTATAACAAATCCCCCTGATCGAGTATAACAAAGCACCCTAATGGGGTATAACAAAGCCCCCTGATCGAGTATAAGAAAGGCCTCTGATCGAGAATAGCAAAGTCCCCTGACCGAGTATAACAAAGTCACCTGATCGAGTTAACAAAGTCACCTGATCGAGTATAACAAAGTCCCCTAATCGAGAATAACAAAGTCCCGTCACCGAGTATAACAAAGCCCCCTGATCGAGTATAACAAAGCACCCTAATGGAGTATAACAAAGCCCCCTGATCGAGTATAAGAAAGGCCTCTGATCGAGAATAGCAAAGTCCCCTGACCGAGAATAACAAAGTCACCTGATCGAGTATAACAAAGTCACCTGATCGAGTATAACAAAGTCCCCTGATCGAGAATAACAAAGTCCCGTCATCGAGTATAACAAAGCCCCCTGATCGAGTTTAAGAAAGGCCCATGATCGAATATAACAATGTCCCTAGTCGAGTATATACAAAGTCCCCTGATCGAGTATAACAAAGTCCCCAGATCTAGAATAACAAAGTCCCCTGATCGAGTATAACAAATCCCCCTCATCGAGTATAAAATTGCCCCCTGGTCGAGTATAACAAAGTCCCTGATCGAGTATAACAAAGCCCTCTGATCGAGTATAAGAAAGCCCTCTCATCGAGTATAAAAAAGCCTCCGGTCGAGTATAACAAAGTCCCCTGGTCGAGTATAACAAAGTCCCCTGATTGAGTATAACAAAGTCCATTGATCGAGAAAAACAAAGCCCCCTGATCGAGTATAACAAAGTCCCCTGCTCGAGTATAACAAAGCCCCCTCATCGAGTTTAACAAAACTCCCTGATCCAGTATATAAAATTCCCCTGGTCGAGTATAATTAAGTCCCATGATCTAGTATAACAAAGGCCCCTTATCGTAAATAACAAAGGTCCCTGGTCGAGTATAATAAAGTCAACTGATCGAGTATAACAAAGTCCCCTCATCGAGTATAACAAACTCCCCTGATCGATTGAAAAAAACACCCCTGATCGAGTAAAACAAATGCCCCTCGTCGAGTATAACAAAGTCAACTGTTCGAGTATAACAAAGTCCCCTGATCGAGTATAACAAAGTTCTCTGATCGAATATAACAAAGTCCCATGATCGAGTATAACAAAGTCCTTTAATCGAGTATAGGAAAGCCTCCTCATCGAGTATAACAATGGTCCCTGATCGAGTATAACAAAGACCCCAGATCGAGTATAACAAAGTCTCCTGAACGAGTATAACAAAGCCCCATGATAAAGTATAACAAAGCCCCCTCATCGGCATAAAATAGCCCACTTTGGTCGGTATAACAAGTCCTGATCGGGTAACAAGTCCTCTGATCATTATAACAAAGCCCTCTCATCGAGGATAAAAAAAACTCGATTAAGTCATAACAAAGTCCCTGGTCGAGTATAACAAGAATCCCATGATCGAGTAAAACAAAAGTCCCTGATCGAGTGTAACAAAGTCCTTGATCGGGGAAAAAACAAACCCCTGATCGAGTATAACAAAGTCCCTGATCGAGTATAACAAAGCCCCCCTCATCGAGTTTAACAAAACTCATGATCAAAGAAATATATAAAAATTCCCTGGTCGGAGTATAATGGGGGAGTCCCGCCCAGTAGAAATATAACAAAGGCCCCTTATCGTAAATAACAAAGGTCCCTGGTCGAGTATAATAAAGTCAACTGATCGAGTATAACAAAGTCCCCTGATCGAGTATAACAAAGGCCCCTGATCGACTATAACAAAGTTCCCTGATCGAATATAACAAAGTCCCATGATCGAGTATAACAAAGTCCTTTAATCGAGTATAGCAAAGCCCCCTGATCGAGTATAACAAAGGTCCCTGATCGAGTATAACAAAGACCCCAGATCGAGTATAACAAAGTCTCCTGATCGAGTATAACAAAGCCCCCTCATAAAGTATAATATAGCCCCCTTTTCGAGTATAACAAAGTCCAATGGTCGATTGTAACAAAGTTCCATGATCGAGTATAACAAAGGACCCAAATCGATTGTAACAAAGGCCCCTGATCGAGTTCAACAAAGTCCCAAGATTGAGTATAACAAAGCCCCCTGATCGAGTATAACAAAGTCCCTTGATCGAGTATAACAAATTCCCCTCATCGAGCGTAACAAAGTCTCCTGATCGAGTATAACAAAGTCCCCTGATCGAGCGTAACAAAGTCCCCTGATCGAGTATAACAAAGTCCCCTGATCGAGTATAACAAAGCCCCCTCATCGAGTTTAACAAAACTCCCTGATCCAGTATATAAAATTCCCCTGGTCGAGTATAATTAAGTCCCATGATCTAGTATAACAAAGGCCCCTTATCGTAAATAACAAAGGTCCCTGGTCGAGTATAATAAAGTCAACAGATCGAGTATAACAAAGTCCCCTCATCGAGTATAACAAACTCCCCTGATCGATTGAAAAAAACACCCCTGATCAAGTAAAACAAATGCCCCTCGTCGAGTATAACAAAGTCAACTGTTCGAGAATAACAAAGTCCCCTGATCGAGTATAACAAAGTTCTCTGATCGAATATAACAAAGTCCCATGATCGAGTATAACAAAGTCCTTTAATCGAGTATAGGAAAGCCTCCTGATCGAGTATAACAATGGTCCCTGATCGAGTGTAACAAAGACCCCAGATCGAGTATAACAAAGTCTCCTGAACGAGTATAACAAAGCCCCATGATAAAGTATAACAAAGCCCCCTCATCGAGCATAAAATAGCCCCCTGGTCGAGTATAACAAAGTCCCTGATCGAGTATAACAAAGCCCTCTGATCGGGTATACCAAAGCCCTCTCATCGAGTATAAAAAAGCCTCCGGTCGAGTATAACAAAGTGCCATGGTCGAGTATAACAAAGTCCCATGATCGAGTAAAACAAAGTCCCCTGATCGAGTATAACAAAGCCCCCTCATCGAGTTTAACAAAACTCCTTGATCAAGTATATAAAATTCCCCTGGTCGAGTATAATTAAGTCCCATGATAGAGTATAACAAAGGCAACTTATCGTAAATAACAAAGGTCCCTGGTCGAGTATAATAAAGTCAACTAATCGAGTATAACAAAGTCCCCTGATCGAGTATAACAAAGGCCCCTGATCGAGTATAACAAAGTTCCCTGATCGAATATAACAAAGTCCCATGATCGAGTATAACAAAGTCCTTTAATCGAGTTTAGCAAAGCCCCCTGATCGAGTATAACAAAGGTCCCTGATCGAGTATAAAAATGACCCCAGATCGAGTATAACAAAGTCTCCTGATCGAGTATAACAAAGCCCCCTGATAAAGTATAACAAAGCCCCTTTTTCGAGTATAACAAAGTCCAATGGTCGATTGTAACAAAGTCCCATGATCGAGTATAACAAAGGCCCCAAATCGATTGTAACAAAAGCCCCTGATCGAGTTCAACAAAGTCCCAAGATTGAGTAAAACAAAGTCCCCTGATCGAGTATAACAAATTCCCCTCATCGAGCGTAACAAAGTCCCCTGATCGAGTATAACAAAGTCCCCTCATCGAGCGTAGCAAAGTCCCCTCATCGAGTATAACAAAGTCCCTTGAACGAGTATGACAAAGTCCCCTGATCGAGTATAACAAAGTCCCCTGATCGAGTATAACAAAGTTCCCTGATCGAGTATAACAAAGAACCCTGATCGAGTGTAACAAAGTCCTCTGATCGAGTATAACAAAGTCCCCTAATCGAGTATAACAAAGCCACCTCGTCGAGTATAACAAAGTCCCCTGATTGAGTATAACAAAGTCCCCTGATCGAGTATAGCAAAGTCCCATGATCGAGAAAAACAAAGCCCCCTGATCGAGTATAACAAAGTCCCCTGATCGAGTATAACATAGTCCCCTGATCGATAATAACAAAGTAACCTGATCGAGTATAACAAAGTCCCAAGATTGCGTATAACAAAGCCCCCTTATCCAGTATAACAAAGTCCGCTGATCGAGTACAACAAAATCACCTAATCGGGTATAACAAAGTCCCCTGATCTAGAATAACAACGCCCCCTGATCGAGTATAGCAAAGCCCATGATCGATTATAAAAAAGTACCCTCATCGAGTATAACAAAGTCCCAAGATTGAGTATAACAAAGCAACCTGATAGAGTATAACAAAGTCCGCTGATCGAGTACAACAAAATCACCTAATCGGGTATAACAAAGTCCCCTGATCGAGTATAACAAAGTCCCCTTATCGAGAATAACAAAGTCCCCTAATCGAGTATAACAAAGCCCCCTGATCGAGCATAGCAAAGCCCATGATCGAGTATAAAATAGTACCCTGATCGAGTATAACAAAGTGTCCTGATCGAGTATAACAAAGTCCCCTAATCCAATATAACAAAGGCCCCTAATGGAGTATAACAAAGGCCCCTGTTCGAGTTTAAAAAAGTCCCAAGATCGAGTAACAAAGTCCCCTCATCGTGTATAACAAAGTCCCCTGATCGAGTATAACAAAGTTCCCTTATCGAGTATAATAAAGCCCCGGATCGAGTACAACAAAGTCCCCTGATCTAGTATAACAATTTCCCCTGATCGAGTATAACAAAGTCCCCTGATCGAGTATAACAAAGTCCCCTGATCGAGTATAAGAAAGTTTCCTAATCCAGTATAACAAAGGCCCCTGGCCCCTAATGGAGTTTAACAAACGCCCCTGACCGAATATAACAAAGTCCCTAGTTGAGAAAATACAAAGTCCCCTGATCGAGTACAACAAAGCACCCTGATCGAGTATAAGAAAGTCCCCTAATCGAGTATAAGAAAGGCCAAGATCGAGTAAAACAAACTCCTCTGATCGAGTATAACAAAGTCCCCTAATCGAGTATAACAAAGTCCTCTTATCGAGTATAATAAAGGCCTGGATCGAGTATAACAAAATCCCCTGATGTAGTATAACAAAGTCCCTTGATCGAGTATAACAAAGTCCCCTGGTCGAGTAAAACAAAGTCCCCTTATCGAGTATAACAAAGCCCCCTCAGCGAGTATTACAAAGTCCCCTGGTCGAGTAAAACAAAATCCCCTGGTCGAGTATAACAAAGTCCCCTGATCGAGTATAACAAAGGCCCTTTATCGAGTATAACAAAGGCCCCTGGTCTAGTATAACAAAGTCCCCTGATCGAATATATCAAAGGACCCTAATGGAGTATAACAAAGTCCCAAGATCGAGTATAACAAAGTCTTCCAATCGAGTATAACAAAGTCCCCTGATCGGGAATAACAGCGTCCCCTGATCGAGTATAACAAAGTTACCTGATCGAGTATAAGAAAGTCCCCTGATCGAGTAAAACAAACACCCCTGATCGAGTATAACAAAGTCCCCTGATCGATAATAACAAAGCCCCCTAATCGAGTAAAACAAAGTCCTCTGATCGAAGATAACAAAATCCCTGATCGAGTATAACAAAGCCCCCTAATCGAGTATAACAAAGGCCCCTAGTCGAGTATAACAAAGTCCCCTCATCGAGTATAACAAAGTCCCCTGATCGAGTATAACAAAGTCCCCTGATCGAGTAAAACAAACACCCCTGATCGAGTATAACAAAGTCCCTTGATAGAGTCTAACAAAGCCCCCTGATCGAGTATAACAAAGTCCCCTGATCGAGTATAACTAAGCTCCCTGATCGAGTATAATAAATGACCCTAATGGAGTATAACAAAGTCCCAAGATCGAGTGTAATAATGTCTTTCGATCGAGTATAACTAAGTCCCATGATGGAGTATAACAAAGTCCCCTCATCGAGTATAACAAAGTCACCTCATCGAGCATAACAAAGCCCCCTGATCGAGTATAAGAAAGACCCCTGAACGAATATAACTTATTCCCTACTTGAGTATATACAAAGTCTCTTGATCGAGTATAACAAAGCCCCCTGATCGAGTATAACAAAGTCCCCTGATCGATTACAACAAAGTCCCCTGATCCAGTATAACATAGTCCCCTCATCGAGTATAACAAAGTCCCCTCATCGAGTATAACAAAGTCCCCTTATCGAGCATAATAAAGCCCCGGATCGAGAATGACAAAGTCCCCTGATCTAGTATAACAAAGTCCCCTGATCGAGTATAACAAAGTCCCCTGGTCGAGTATAACAAAGTCCCCTTATCAAGTATAATAAAGCCCCGGATCGAGTATAACAAAGTCCCCTCATCGAATATAACAAAGTCCCCTGATCGGATATAAGCAAGTCCCCTGATCCAGTATACCGAAGGCCCCAAATGGAGTATAAGAAAGGCCCCTAATGGAGTATAACAAAGGCCCCTGACCGAATATAACATAGGCCCCTGACCGAATATAACAAAGTCCCTAGTTGAGAATATACAAAGTCCCCTGATCGAGTATAACAAAGCCCCCTGATCGAGTATAAGAAAGTCCCCTGATCGAGTATAAGAAAGTCCCCTAATCCAGTATAACAAAGGCCCCTAATGGAGTATAATAAAGGCCCCTGATCGAGTTTAACAAAGTCCCAAGATCGAGTATAACAAAGTCCCCTGATCGAGTATAACAAAGTCCATGATCGAATATAACAAAGTCCCCTTTTCGAGTATAATAAAGCCCCGGATCGAATATAACAAAATCCCCTGATGTAGTATAACAAAGTCCCCTGATCGAGTATAACAAAGTCCCCTGGTCGAGTATAACAAAATCCCCTGGTCGGTATAAAAAAGTCCAATGATCCAGAAGTATAACAAG
>NW_024727393.1:0-22325 GCF_018991925.1 Homarus americanus
TCTCTTCAGGATGTGTTGACGATATGTCGCTCCTATGAGGCCGCCAGGTGTGCCACCTCTGCCATCCGAGCTCCCCCTACAGCTGTACGCGCTGTTTCCCGGTACAAGAAGGACAAGAAGTCTGCTCCTACGCCTTCGCCCACCACGCCCACGCCCGGTTCATTTTGCAACAACTGTGGTAAGCAGCACGGAACACAGGTATGTCCAGCTGCTGAGTCTACCTGCAACAGTTGTGACCGTAAGGGCCACTGGTCACTCACAGTACGGTGCCCAGCCAAACGCGTCCAGTGCAATGTGTGCGGTCGTCTGGGCCACTATGACAAGTGTTGCCCTTCCAACAAACCCAAGGAACAGCGTCAACGGAAGCTTCAGCGCCCTTCTACCAGAGAGGGCCGCCCACAGTCTCCCAATCAGAGGCACGACGACCCTGGACAACGCTGGAGCCATATTAGGAATGTGTGCTCCCCCCCGCGTCCCAGGACCAAAGTTCCCCAGTACATCAGTGTCATTGTGACCTACCGCAGTGTGTCATCCCGTCTCCAGATGTTGCCCGACACCGGCGCTGATGCTACAGTCATCGGTCCCCAGCATTTGCAATGCTTGGGGCTCTCTCCAAGTGATCTAGGACCGCCCCCAAGGATCTCCGCTTTATGGCAGATGGTTCACAGATGACCCCGGCCCTGGGTTCACTCCAAGCACAAGTCACCTTTGGCAACAGGTCGTGTCAAGCCTGGATTGATGTGCATAACGGTGTCCCGACTCCTTTGCTGTCCTACAGACATTGTCAGGAGTTGGCCATCATCTCCCAGGACTTCCCCAAACCTATTCTTGAGGTAAAACACGCCAACAGGGTGCAAAAGGGGAGCAGCAACGACCCTGCTGCCGCCCTACCCCTGCCTCTTGCCAGTGACACCTCTCCTTCGGATGCTCGGAAGTATTTCCTGAAGGAATTCAGCGACGTTCTGGTGACCAAGTCCGCTCTGGAATCCAAGCCTCTCAAGAAGATGGTAGGTCCCCCCATGAGGATCCACCTGAGGGACGACGCGAAGCCCTTCGCTATTTACACCCCTCGACTGGTTCCCCTGGCCTTCCGCGAGGCGGTCAAAAACGAGCTGGACTCCATGGTCGCCCAAGAAATTATTGCACCAACCGGCGATGAACCGTCTCCATGGTGTCACCCGATGGTTGTCGTCGCAAAACCTAAAGGTGGTGTTCGGATCACCACTGACCTCTCCAAGCTCAACAGCCAGGTGTCTCGTCCTGCACACCCTTCTCCCACGCCCTTTGCAGCTATACGCAGTGTGAACCCGAAGGCGCGCTTCTTCACGACGATGGACGCCCTGTGTGGATACTGGCAGATAGAGCTTGCCGAAGAAGACCGACCACTCACAACTTTCATCGCCCCATTACCCGCAGTCCAACGGCCACGCTGAGGCTGCTGTCAAATCCCTGAAGCACCTCATCCTTAAGGTGGCCCCTTCTGGGAACATTGACTGCGAGGCCTTCGACCGGGGTCTTCTTGAACTCCGCAACACACCTAACTACACCGGACGCTCCCCTGCCCAGGTCTTGTATGGACGCCCCCTTCGTTCTTGTGTCCCTGCTCACCCTCAATCCTTCTCCAAGGAGTGGCAGGCTAAGACAGAGGATTGTGATCGCCGAGCCGCCGAACGTGTTCAGGACGTCGTCGCCCGCTACAACGACCACGCCCGTTCTCTCCCCAGGCTGAGTGTCGGCACCCAAGTCCGTGTTCAGGACCCGACCTCCCTACGTTGGGACAAAGTAGGCGTAGTCATGGGTCTCGGCAGGTCACGGGACTACCAGGTGCGGTTACCCAGTGGTCGTGTGTGGTGGAGGAACCGCCGTTTTCTCCGCCCCGTAACACTGCCTTCTGCTGGCCCCGCCACCAGTGTTGAGTCCCACACCCTTCCCAGTGATGAAGTCCCTCGACGCTCAGAACGGATCCAGAAGAAGAGGTCCGCTCAAGACTTTGCTATGAGCGTATAGGGGGGAGGGAGGTGTATGTATATTATGTATGCTGGATTATGTACTATGTATGTATATTATGTATGTGCTCCATTTATATTTATTCAGCCTAGCTAGCAGCGTGTGGCAATGTTATTACCATATCCCACACGCTTAATTAATGTGCCTGGCGACGTATGGAAGCTGCTAATGTATCACTTGCCATACGTCGTCTATGGTAGTTGACCAGGGCCCTAGCTAGGGAGCAGTGCTACCCCCCTCTGTGTACATACTCTTATCCAGTAAACCGAACCTACAAAACTATACAGGTGTTTGTGTTCTCTCCTGTATATAGAACTTATTACCCAGAACACCTAACACAATATATATTTCAATAGCCCAATAAAGCACGCTTACTTCTACATATAATCAACACCTCACTCCACCAGGATTCGAACCCACGATCTTATAATTGTGACCGAGGAACGCTACCTATGGGCCACCAGGACACTATAAGCAGTCCTAGACTCTACTATATTTCACACAAAGCCTGTTCAACGACCTTATGGCGCCATGAACCACTAATGGGGACCACCGTACCGCTTAGGTGATCAGAGCAACGTTTTACCAAATTCGGCTGGAAACACGAGGATCCATATATATTTCATTAGCCCAATAAAGCACGCGGACTTCTACATATAATCAACACCTCACTCCACCAGGATTCGAACCCACGATCTTATAATTGTGACCGAGGAACGCTACCTATGGGCCACTAGGACAATAAAAGCAGTCCTAGACTCTGCTATATTTCACAGAAAGCCTGTTCAACGACCTTATGGCGCCATGAACCTCTAATGGGGACCACCGTACCGCTTAGGTGATCAGAGCAACGTTTTACCAAATCCGGCTGGAAACACGAGGATCCATATATATTTCATTAGCCCAATAAAGCAGGCGGACTTCTACATATAATCAACGCCTCACCCGACAAGGATTTGAAGCCACGATCTTATACTTTGTGACCGGGTAACGCTACCTCTGGGCCACCAGGACAATAAAAGCAGTCCTAGACTCTTCTATATTTCACACAAAGCCTGTTCAACGAGCTTGTGGCGCCGTGAACCTCTCATTGGGACCACCTGTGCCGCTTAGGTGATCAGAGTAACATTTTACCAAATGCGGCTTCGAAACACGAGGATCCATATATATTTCATTAGCCCAATAAAGCACGCGGACTTCTACATATAATCAACACCTCACCCCACCAGGATTTGATCCCACGATCTTATAATTGTGACCGAGGAACGCTACCTATGGGCCACTAGGACAATAAAAGCAGTCCTAGACTCTGCTATATTTCACACAAAGCCTGTTCAACGACCTTATGGCGCCATGAACCTCTAATGGGGACCACCGTACCGCTTAGGTGATCAGAGCAACGTTTTACCAAATCCGGCTGGAAACACGAGGATCCATATATATTTCATTAGCCCAATAAAGCACGCGGACTTCTACATATAATCAACGCCTCACCCGACCAGGATTTGAAGCCACGATCTTATAATTGTGACCGGGGAACGCTACCTCTGGGCCACCAGTACAATAAAAGCAGTCCTAGACTCTGCAATATTTCACACAAAGCCTGTTCAACGAGCTTATGGCGCCGTGAACCTCTCATTGGAACCACCTGTGCTGCTTAGGTGATCAGAGCAACGTTTTACCAAATGCGGCTTCGAAACACGAGGATCCATATATATTTCATTAGCCCAATAAAGCACGCGGACTTCTACATATAATCAACACCTCACCCCACTAGGATTTAAACCCACGATCTTATAATTGTGACCGAGGAATGCTACCTATGGGCCACGAGGACACTATAAGCAGTCCTAGACTCTGTTATATTTCACACAAAGCCTGTTCAATGAGCTTGTGGCACCGTGAACCACTATAGGGGACCACCCGTGCCGCTTAGGTGATAAGAGCAACGTTTTACCAAATCCGGCTTGGAAACACGAGGATCCATATATATTTCATTAGCCCAATAAAGCACGCTGACTTCTACATATAATCAACACCTCACCTCACCAGGATTTGAACCAACGATCTTAAAATTGTGACCGGGGAACGCTACCTCTGGGCAACCAGGAAAATAAAAGCAGTCCTAGACTCTACTATATTTCACACAAAGCATGTTCAACGACCTTATGGCGCGATGAACCTCTAATGGGGACCACCCGTGCCGCTTAGGTGATAAGAGCAACGTTTTACCAAATCCGGCTTGGAAACACGAGGATCCATAGATATTTCATTAGCACAATAAAGCACGCGGATTTCTACATATAATCAACACCTCACCCCACCAGGATTTGAACCCACTATCTTATAATTGTGACCGGGGAACGCTACCTATGGGCCACCAGGACACTATAAGCAGTCCTAGACTCTACTATATTTCACACAAAGCCTGTTCAACGAACTTATGGCGCCATGAACCTCTAATGGAGACCACCGTACCGCTTAGGTGATCAGAGCAACGTTTTACCAAATCCGGCTGGAAACACGAGGATCCATATATATTTCATTAGCCCAATAAAGCACGCTGACTTCTACATATAATCAACGCCTCACCCGACCAGGATTTGAAGCCACGATCTTATAATTGTGACCGGGAAATGCTACCTCTGGGCCACCAGGACAATAAAAGCAGTCCTAGACTCTGCTATATTTCACACAAAGCCTGTTCATCGAGCTTATGGCGCTGTGAACCACTATAGGGGACCACCCGTGCCGCTTAGGTGAACAGAGCAACGTTTAACCAAATGCGGCTTCGAAACACGAGGATCCATAGATATTTCATTAGCACAATAAAGCACGCAGACTTCTACATATAATCAAAGCCTCACCCCACCAGGATTTGAAGCCACGATCTTATAATTTTGACGGGGGGACACTACCTCTGGGCCACCAGGACAATAAAAGCATTCCTAGACTCTGCTATATTTCACACAAAGCCTGTTCAACGGGCTTATGGCACCGTGAACCTCTAATGGGGACCACCCGTGCCGCTTAGGTGATCATAACAACGTTTTACCAAATGCGACTTCGAAACAGGAGGATCCATATATATTTCATTAGCCCAATAAAGCACGCGAACTTCTACATATAATCAACACCTCACCCCACCAGGATTTCAACCAACGATCTTATAATTGTGACCGGGGAACGCTACCTCTGGGCCACAAGGACAATAAAAGCAGTCCTAGACTCTGCTATATTTCACACAAAACCTGTTCAACGAGCTTATGGCGCCGTGAACCACTATAGGGGACTACCCGTGCCGCTTAGGTGATCAGAGCAACGTTTACCCAAATGCGGCTTCAAAACCCAAGGATCCATATATATTTCATTAGCCCAATAACGCACGCAGACTTCTACATATAATCAACGCCTCACCCCACCAGGATTTGAAGCCACGATCTTATAATTGTGACCGGGGAACGCTACCTCTGGGCCACGAGGACAATAAAACCAGTCCTAGACTCTGCTATATTTCACAAAAAGCCTGTTCAACGAGCTTATGGCGCTGTGAACCTCTAATGGGGACCATCCGTGCCGCTTAGGTGATCAGAGCAACGTTTTACCAAATCCGGCTTGGAAACACGAGGATCCATATATATTTCATTAGCTCAATAAAGCACTCGGACTTCTACATATAATCAACACCTCACCCCACCAGGATTCAAACCCACAATCTTATAATTGTGACCGGGGTATGCTACCTCTGGGCCACCAGGACAATAAAAGCAATTCCTAGACTCTCTACTATATTTCACACAAAGTTTCGTTCAACGAGCTTATGGCGCCGTGAACCTCTAATGGGACCACCCTAAATAATTTAGGTGATCAGCTTAACGTTTTACCAAATGCGGCTTCCAAAACACGAGGGTCCATATATATTTCATTAGCCCAATAAAGCACGCAGACTTCTACATATAATCAACACTACCCCACCAGGATTCAAACCTACTCTATCTTATAATTGTGACCGGCTATGCTACCTCTGGGCCACCAGGACAATAAAAGCACTCCTAGACTCTACTATATTTCACACAAAGCCTGTTCAACGAGCTTATGGCGCCGTGAACCTCTAATGGGGACCACCCGTGCCGCTTAGGTGATCAGAGCAACGTTTTACCGAATGCGGCTTCGAAACAGGAGGATCCATATATATTTTATTAGCCCAATAAAGCACGCGGACTTCTACATATAATCAACACCTCACCCCACCAGGATTTGAACCCACGATCTTATAATTGTGACCGGGGGACGCTACCTCTGGGCCACCAGGACAATAAAAGCATTCCTAGACTCTGCTATATTTCACACAAAGCCTGTTCAACGGGCTTATGGCACCGTGAACCTCTAATGGGGACCAACCGTGCCGCTTAGGTGATCAGAGCAACGTTTTACCAAATCCGGCTACGAAACAAGAGGATCCATATATATTTCATTAGCCCAATAAAGCACGCGGACTTTTACATATAATCAACACCTCACCCCACTAGGATTCAAACCCACGATCTTATAATTGTGACCGGGCATGTTACCTCTGGGCCACCAGGACAATAAAAGCAGTCCTAGACTCTACTATATTTCACACAAAGACTGTTCAACGACCTTATGGCGCCATGAACCTCTAATGGGGACCACCTGTGCCACTTAGGTGATCAGAGCAACGTTTTACCAAATCCGGCTAGGAAACACGAGGATCCATATATATTTCGTTAGCCCAATAAATCACTCGGACTTCTACATATAATCAACACCTCACCCTACCAGGATTCAAACCCACGATCTTATAATTGTGACCGGGGTATGCTACCTCTGGGCCACCAGGACACTAAAAGCAGTCCTAGACTCTGCTATATTTCACACAAATCCTGTTCAACGAGCTTATGGCGCAGTGAACCTGAAATGGGGACCACCCGTGCTGCTTAGGTGATCAGAGCAACGTTTTACCAAATCCGGCTTGGAAACACGAGGATCCATATATATTTCATTAGCCCAATAAAGCACTCGGACTTCTACATATAATCAACACCACCCCACCAGGATTCAGTAAACCCACAATCTTATAATTAGACCGGGGTATGCTACCTCTGGGCCACCAGGACAAATAAAAGCAGTCCTAGACTCTACTATATTTCATACAAAGCCTGTTAAACGAGCTTTATGGCGCTAGAACCACTGTGAAATTCCCACCAGGCAGCTTAGGGTGATCAGAGCAACGCTACTCAAAATGCGTTTCGAACACGAGATCCATATATTTCATTATTCCAAAATCACTCTCGACTTCTACATATAATCAACGCCCCACCTCACCAGATTTGAAGCCAATATCTTATAATTGTGACTAAATGCCACTGGGCCAACAGGACAATAAAAGCATTTGTAGACTCTACTATATTTCACACAAAGCCTGTTCAACGACCTTATGGCGCCGTGAACCTCTAATGGGGACCACCCGTGCTGTTTAGGTGATTAGAGCAACGTTTTACCAAATGCGGCTTCAAAACACGAGGATCCATATATATTTCATTCCCCAATAAAGCACGCGGCTTCTACATATAATCAACACCTCACCCCACCAGGATTCGAACCCATGATCTTCTAATTGTGACCGGGGAACGCTACCTCTGGGCCACCAGTACAATAAAAGCAGTCCTAGACTCTGCTATATTTCACACAAAGCCTGTTCAACGAGCTTATGGCGCCGTGAACCTCTAATGGGGACCATCCGTGCCACTTAGGTGATCAGAGCAACGTTTTACCAAATCCGGCTTCGAAACACAAGGATCCATATATATTTCATTTGCCCAATAGAGCACGCGGACTTCTACATATAATAAACACCCCACCCACCAGATTCGGAACCCACGATCTTATAATTGTGACCGAGGAACGCTACCTATGGGCCACCAGACACTATAAGCAGTCCTAGACTATGTTATATTTCACACAAAGCCTGTTCAATGAGCTTATGGCACCGTGAACCACTATAGGGGACCACCCGTGCCGCTTAGGTGATAAGAGCAACGTTTTACCAAATCCGGCTTGGAAACACGAGGATCCATATATATTTCATTAGCCCAATAAAGCACGCGGACTTCTACATACAATCAACACCTCACCCCACCAGGATTTGAACCAACGATCTTATAATTGTGACCGGAGAACGCTACCTCTGGGCAACCAGGACAATAAAAGCAGTCCTAGACTCTACTATATTTCACACAAAGCCTGTTCAACTATCTTATGGCGCGATGAACCTCTAATGGGGACCACCCGTGCCGCTTAGGTGATAAGAGCAACGTTTTACCAAATCCGGCTTGGAAACACGAGGACCCATAGATATTTCATTAGCACAATAAAGCACGCGGACTTCTACATATAATCAACACCTCACCCCACCAGGATTTGAACCCACTATCTTATAATTGTGACCGGGGAACGCGACCTCTGGGCAACCAGGACAATAAATGCAGTCCTAGATTCTACTATATTTCACACAAAGCCTGTTCAACGACCTTATGGCGCCATGAACCTCTAAAGGGGACCACCTGTGCCGCTTAGGTGATCGGAGCAACGTTTTTCCAAATCCGGCTTCGAAACACGAGGATCAATATATATTTCAATAGCCCAATAAAGCACGCTTACTTCTACATATAATCAACACCTCACCCCACCAGGATTTGAACCCACGATCTTATAATTGTGACCGGGGAACGCTACCTCTGGCCACCAGGACAATAAAAGCAGTCCTAGACTCTACTATATTTCACACAAAGCCTGTTAAGCGAGCTTATGGCGCTGTGAACTACTATAGGGGACCACCCGTGCCGCTTAGGTGATCAGAGCAACGCTTTACCAAATGCGGTTTTGAAACACGAGGATCCATATATATTTCATTAGCCCAATAAAGCACGCAGACTTCTACATATAATCAACGCCTCACCCCACCAGGATTTGAAGCCACGATCTTAAAATTGTGACCGGGGGACGCTACGTCTGGGCCACCAGGACAATAAAAGCATTCCTAGACTCTGCTATATTTCACACAAAGCCTGTTCAACGGGTTTATGGCACCGTGAACCTCTAATGGGGACCACCCGTGCCGCCTAGGTGATCATAACAACGTTTTACCAAATGCGACTTCGAAACAGGAGGATCCATATATATTTCATTAGCCCAATAAAGCACGCGAACTTCTACATATAACCAACACCTCACCCCACCAGGATTTCAACCAACGATCTTATAATTGTGACCGGGGAACGCTACCTCTGGGCCACTAGGACAATAAAAGCAGTCCTAGACTCTGCTATATTTCACACAAAGCCTGTTCAACGAGCTTATGGCGCCGTGAACCTCTCATGGGGACCATCCGTGCCACTTAGGTGATCAGAGCAACGTTTTACCAAATCAGGCTTCGAATCCCAAGGATCTATATATATCTCATTAGCCCAATTGAGCACGCGGACTTCTACATATAATCAACACCTCACTCCACCAGGATTCGAACCCACGATCTTATAATTGTGACCGAGGAAAGCTACCTATGGGCCACCAGGACACTATAAGCAGTCCTAGACTCTACTATATTTCACACAAAGCCTGTTCAACGACCTTATGGCGCCATGAACCTCTAATGGGGACCACCGTACCGCTTAGGTGATCAGAGCAACGTTTTACCAAATCCGGCTGGAAACACGAGGATCCATATATATTTCATTAGCCCAATAAAGCACGCGGACTTCTACATATAATCAACGCCTCACCCGACCAGGATTTGAAGCCACGATCTTATAATTGTGACCGGGGAATGCTACCTCTGGGCCACCAGGACAATAAAAGCAGTCCTAGACTCTGCTATATTTCACACAAAGCCTGTTCAACGAGCTTATGGCGCCGTGAACCTCTCATTGGGACCACCTGTGTCGCTTAGGTGATCAGAGCAACGTTTTACCAAATGCGGCTTCGAAACACGAGGATCCATATATATTTCATTAGCCCAATAAAGCACGCGGACTTCTACATATAATCAACACCTCACCCCACCAGGATTTAAACCCACGATCTTATAATTGTGACCGGGGAACGCTACCTCTGGGCCACCAGGATAATTAAAGCAGTCCTAGACTGTGCTATATTTCACACAAAGCCTGTTCAACGAGCTTTTGGCGCCGTGAACCTCTAATGGGGACCACCCGTGCCGCTTAGGTGATCAGAGCAACGTTTTACCAAATGCAGCTTCAAAACACTAGGATCCATATAAATTTCATTTGCCCAATAAAACACGCGGACTTCTACATATAATCAACACCTCACCCCACCAGGATTCGAACCCACGATCTTCTAATTGTGACCGGGGAACGCTACCTCTGGGCCACCAGGACAATAAAAGCAGTCCTAGACTCTGCTATATTTCACAAAAAGCCTGTTCAATGAGCTTATGGCGCTGTGAACCTCTAATGGGGACCATCCGTGCGGCTTAGGTGATTAGAGCAACGTTTTACCAAATCCGGCTTGGAAACACGAGGATCCATATATATTTCATTAGCCCAATAAAGCACTCGGACTTCTACATATAATCAACACCTCACCCCACCAGGATTCAAACCCACAATCTTATAATTCTGACCGGGGAACGCTACCTCTGGGCCAACAGGACAATAAAAGCATTCGTAGGCACTGCTATATTTCACACAAAGCCTGTTCAACGAGCTTATGGCGCTGTGAACCTCTAATGGAGACCACCCGTGCTGCCTAGGTGATCAGAGCAACGTTTTACCAAATGCGGCTTCAAAACACGAGGATCCATATATATTTAATTTGCCCAATAATGCACGTGGCTTCTACATATAAACAACACCTCACCCCACCAGGATTCGAACCCACGATCTTCTAATTGTGACCGGGGAACGCTACCTCTGGGCCACCAGGACAAAAAAAACAGTCCTAGACTCTGCTATATTTCACACAAAGCCTGTTCAACGAGCTTATGACGCTGTGAACCTCTAATGGGGACCATCCGTGCCGCTTAGGTGATCAGAGCAACGTTTTACCAAATCCGGCTTCAAAACACGAGGATCCATATATATTTCATTAACCCAATAAAGCACGCGGACTTCTACATATAATCAACACCTCACTCCACGAGGATTCGAAACCACGATCTTATAATTGTGACCGAGGAACGCTACCTATGGGCCACCAGGACACTATAAGCAGTCCTAGACTCTGTTAAATTTAACACAAAGCCTGTTCAACGAGCTTATGGGGCTGTGAACCACTATAGGGGACCACCCGTGCCCCTTAGGTGATCAGAGCAACGTTTTACCAAATCCGGCTTCGAAACACGAGGATCCATATATATTTCATTAGCCCAATAAAGCACTCGGACTTCTACATATAATCAAAACCTCACCCCACCAGGATTCAAACCCACGATCTTATAATTGTGACCGAGGTATGCTACCTCTGGGCCACCAGGATAATAAAAGCAGTCCTAGATTCTGCTATATTTCACACAAAGCCTGTTCAACGAGCTTATGACGCTGTAAACCTCGAATGGGGACCATCCGTGCCGCTTAGGTGATCAGAGCAACGTTTTACCAAATCCGGCTTCGAAACACGAGGATCCATATATATTTCATAAGCCCAATAAAGCACGCGGACTTCTACATATAATCAACACCTCACCCCACCAGGATTCGAACCCACGATCTTATAATTGTGACCGAGGAATGCTACCTATGGGCCACGAGGACACTATAAGCAGTCCTAGACTCTGTCATATTTCACACAAAGCCTGTTCAATGAGCTTATGGCACCGTGAACCACTATAGGGGACCACCCGTGCCGCTTAGGTGTTAAGAGCAACGTTTTACCAAATCCGGCTTGGAAACACGAGGATCCATATATATTTCATTAGCCCAATAAAGCATGCGGACTTCTATATATAATCAACACCTCACCCCACCAGGATTTGAACCAACGATCTTATAATTGTGACCGGGGAACGCTAACTCTGGGCAACCAGTACAATAAAAGCAGTCCTAGACTCTACTACATTTCACACAAAGCCTGTTCAACGACCTTATGGCGCGATGAACCTCTAATGGGGACCACCCGTGCCGCTTAGGTGATAAGAGCAACGTTTTACCAAATCCGGCTTGGAAACACGAGGATCCATAGATATTTCATTAGCACAATAAAGCACGCGGACGTCTACATATAATCAGCACCTCACCCCACCAGGATTTTAACCCACTATCTTATAATTGTGACCGGGGAACGCTACCTCTGGGCAACCAGGACAATAAAAGCAGTCCTAGATTCTACTATATTTCAGAACAAAGCCTGTTCAACGACCTTATGGCGCCATGAACCTCTAATGGGGACCACCTGTGCCACTTAGGTGATCGAAGCAACGTTTTACCAAATCCGGCTTCGAAACACGAGGATCAATATATATTTCAATAGCCCAATAAAGCACGCTTACTTCTACATATAATCAACACCTCACCCCACCAGGATTTGAACCCACGATCTTATAATTGTGACCGGGGAACGCTACCTCTGGGCCACTAGGACAATAAAAGCAGTCCTAGACTCTGCTATATTTCACACAAAGCCTGTTCAACGAGCTTATGGCGCCGTGAACCACTATAGGGGACCACCCGTGCCGCTTAGGTGATCAGAGCAACGTTTACCCAAATGCGGCTTCAAAACCCGAGGATCCATATATATTTCATTAGCCCAATAACGCACACAGACTTCTATATATAATCAACGCCTCACCCCACCAGGATTTGAAGCCACGATCTTATAATTGTGACCGGGGAACGCTACCTCTGGGCAACCAGGACAATTCAAGCAGTCCTAGACTCTGCTATATTTCACACAAAGCCTGTTCAACGAGCTTATGGCGTCGTGAACCTCTAATGGGGACCACCCGCGCCACTTAGGTGATCAGTGCAACGTTTTACCAAATGCGGCTTCGAAACAGGGGAATCCATATATATTTCATTAGCCCAATAAAGCACGCGGACTTCTACATATAATCAACACCTCACTCCACCAGGATTTAAACCCAAGATCTTATAATTGTGACCGGGGAACGCTACCTCTGGGCCACCAGGAAAAAAAAGCAGTCCTAGACTCTGCTATATTTCACACAAAGCTTGTTCAACGAGCTTATGGCGCCGTGAACCACTATAGGGGACCACCCGTGCCGCTTAGGTGATCAGAGCAGCGTTTACCCAAATGCGGCTTCAAAACCCGAGGATCCATATATATTTCATTAGCCCAATAACGCACACAGACTTCTACATATAATCAACGCCTCACCCCACTAGGATTCAAACCCACGATCTTTTAATTGTGACCGGGGTATGCTACCTCTGGGCAACTTACTTGCAGGACCAATTCAAGCAGTCCTAGACTCTACTATATTTCACACAAAGCCCCTGTTCCCAGCTTGGAGGCTTGTAACAGTGAACCTCTAATGGGGACCACCCGTAACGCTTAGGTGATCAGAGCAACGTTTTACCAAATCCCGCTTCGAAACACGAGGATCCATATATATTTCATTAGCCAAATAAAGCACGCAGATTTCTACATATAATCAACACCTCACCCCACCAGGATTTGAACCCACGATCTTATAATTGTGACCGGGGAACGCTACCTCTGGGCCACCAGGACAATAAAGCAGTCCTAGACTCTGCTATATTTCACACAAAGCCTGTTCAACGACCTTATGGCGCTATGAACCTCTAATGGGGACCACCCGTGCCGCTTAGGTGATCAGAGCAAGGCTTTACCAAATGCGGTTTTGAAACACGAGGATCCATATATATTTCATCAGCCCAATAAAGCACGTGGACTTCTACATATAATCAACGCCTCACCCCACCAGGATTTGAAGCCACGATCTTATAATTGTGACCGGGGAACGCTACCTCTGGGCCAACAGGACAATAAAAGCATTCGTAGACTCTACTATATTTCACACAAAGCCTGTTCAACGACCTTATGGCGCCGTGAACCTCTAATGGGGACCACCCGTGCTGCATAGGTGATCAGAGCAACGTTTTACCAAATGCGGCTTCAAAACACGAGGATCCATATATATTTCATTCCCAATAAAGCACGCGGCTTCTAAATATAATCAACACCTCACCCCACCAGGATTCGAACCCATGATCTTCTAATTATGACCGGGGAACGTTACCTCTGGGCCACCAGGACAATAAAATCAGTCCTAGACTCTGCTATATTTCACACAAAGCCTGTTCAACGGGCTTATGGCATCGTGAACATCTAATGGGGACCACCCGTGCCGCTTAGGTGATCATAACAACGTTTTACCAAATGCGGCTTCGAAACAGGAGGATCCATATATATTTCATTAGCCCAATAAAGCACGCGAACTTCTACATATAATCAACACCTCACCCCACCAGGATTTCAACCAGCGATCTTAAAATTGTGACCGGGGAACGCTACCTCTGGGCCACTAGGACAATAAAAGCAGTCCTAGACTCTGCTATATTTCACACAAAGCCTGTTCAACGAGCTTATGGCGTAGTAAACCTCTAATGGGGACCACCCGTGCCACTTAGGTGATCAGAGCAACGTTTTACCAAATGCGGCTTCGAAACCGAGGATCCATATATATTTCATTAGCCCAATAGCATGCGCCAGACTTCTACATATAATCAACGCCTCCTTACCAGGATTCAATCCCATGATCTTATAATTGTGACCGGGGTATGCTATCTCTGGGCCACCAGGACAATAAAAGCAGTCCTAGACACTACTATATATCAAACAAAGCCTGTTCAACGACCTTATGGCGCCATGAACCTCTAATAGGGACCACCCGTGCCGCTTAGCTGACCAGAGCAACGTTTTACCAAATCGGGCTTGGAAACACGAGGATCCATATTATTTCATTAGCCCCAATAAAGCACGCGGACTTCAACATATAATCAACGCCTCACCCCACCAGGATTTGAAGCTACGATCTTATAATTGTGACCGGGGAACGCTACCTCTGGGCCACCAGGACAATAAAAGCAGTCCTAGACTCTACTATATTTCACACAAAGCCTGTTTAACGAGCTTATGGCGCCCTGAACCTCTAATGGGGACCACCCGTGCCGCTTAGGTGATCAGAGCAACGTTTTACCGAATGCGGCTTCGAAACACGAGGATCCATATATATTTCATTAGCCCAATAAAGCACGCGGACTTCTACATATAATCAACACCTCACCCCAACAGGATTTAAACCCAAGATCTTATAATTGTGACCGGGGAACGCTACCTCTGGGCCACTAGGACAATAAAAGCAGTCCTAGACTCTACTATATTTCACACAATGCCTGTTCAACGAGCTTATGGCGCTGTGAACCACTATAGGGGACCACCCGTGCCACTTAGGTGATCAGAGCACGTTTAACCAAATGCGGCTTCGAAACCCAATGATCCATATATATTTCATTAGCCCAATAAAGCACGCAGACTTCTACATATAATCGACGCCTCACCCCACCAGGATTTGAAGCCACGATCTTTTAATTGTGACCGGGGGACGCTACCTCTGGGCAACCAGGACAATAAAAGCAGTCCTAGACTCTACTATATTTCACACAAAGCCTGTTCAACGAGATTATGACGCTGTGAACCACTATAGGGGACCACCCGTGCCGCTTAGGTGATCAGAGTAACGTTTAACCAAATGCGGCTTCGAAACAGGAGAATCCATATATATTTCAGTAGCCCAATAAAGCACGCGGACTTCTACATATAATCAACACCTCACCCCACCAGGATTTAAACCCAAGATCTTAAAATTGTGACCGGGGAACGCTACCTCTGGGCCACTAGGACAATAAAAGCAGTCCTAGACTCTGCTATATTTCACACAAAGCCTGTTCAACGAGCTTATGGCGCCGTGAACCACTATAGGGGGCCACCCGTGCCGCTTAGGTGATCAGAGCAACATTTACCCAAATGCGGCTTCAAAACCCGAGGATCCATATTTATTTCATTAGCTCAATAACGCACGCAGACTTCTACATGTAATCAACGCCTCACCCCACCAGGATTTAAAGCCACGATCTTATAATTATGACCGGGGAACGCTACCTCTGGGCCACCAGGACAATAAAAGCAGTCCTAGACTCTGCTATATTTCACACAAAGCCTGTTCAACGAGCTTATGGCGTCGTGAACCTCAAATGGGGACCACCCGTGCCACTTAGGTGATCAGAGCAACGTTTTATCAAATGCGGCTTCGAAACAGGAGAATCCATATATATTTCATTAGCCCAATAAAGCACGCAGACTTCTACATATAATCAAAACCTCACCCCACCAGGATTTAAACCCAAGATCTTATTATTGTGACCGGAGAACGCTACCTCTGGGCCACCAGGACAATAAAAGCAGTCCTAGACTCTACTATATTTCACACAAAGCCTGTTTAACGAGCTTATGGCGCCGTGAACCTCTAATGGGGACCACCCGTGCCGCTTAGGTGATCAGAGCAACGTTTTACCAAATGCGGCTTCGAAACACGAGGATCCATATATATTTCATTAGCCCAATAAAGCAAGCGGACTTCTCCATATAATCAACACCTCACCCCACCAGGATTTCAACCCACAATCTTATAATTGTGACCGGGGAACACTACCTCTGGGCCACTAGGGCAATAAAAGCAGTCCTAGACTCTACAATATTTCACACAATGCCTGTTCAACGAGCTTATGGCGCTGTGAACCACTATAGGGGACCACCCGTGCCGCGTAGTTGATCAGAGCAACGTTTAACCAAATGCGGCTTCGAAACCCGAGGATCCATATATATTTCATTAGCCCAATAAAGCATGCAGACTTCTACATATAATCAACGTCTCACCCCACCAGGATTTGAAGCCACGATCTTATAATTGTGACCGGGGGACGCTACCTCTGGGCCACCAGGACAATAAAAGCAATCCTAGACTCTACTATATTTCACACAAAGCCTGTTCAACGAGCTTATGACGCTGTGAACCACTATAGGGGACCACCCGTGCCACTTATGTGATCAGAGCAACGTGTTACCTAATGGGGCTTCGAAACAGGAGAATCCATATATATTTCATTAGCCCAATAAAGCACGCGGACTTATACATATAATCAACACCTCACCCCACCAGGATTTAAACCCAAGATCTTATAATTGTGACCGGGGAACGCTACCTCTGGGCCACCAGGAAAAAAAAGCAGTCCTTGACTCTGCTATGTTTCACACAAAGCCTGTTCAACGAGCTTATGGCGCCTTGAACCTCTAAAGGGGACCACCTGTGCCGCTTAGGTAATCAGAGCAACGTTTTACCAAATGCGGCTTCAAAACACGAGGGTCCATATATATTTCATTAGCCCAATAAAGCACGCGGACTTCTAAATATAATCAACACCTCACCCCACTAGGATTCAAACCCACGATCTTATAATTGTGACCGGGGTATGCTACCTCTGGGCCACCAGGACACTAAAAGCAGTGCTAGACATTGCTATATTTCACACAAATCCTGTTCAACGAGCTTATGGCGCAGTGAACCTCTAATGGGGACCACCCGTGCCGCTTATGTGATCAGAGCAACGTTTTACCAGATCCGGCTTGGAAACACGAGGATCCATATATATTTCATTAGCCCAATAAAGCAGTTGGACATCTATATATAACAAACACCTCACCCCACCAGGATTCAAACCCACAATCTTATAATTGTGACCGGGGTATGCTACCTCTGGGCCACCAGGACAATAAAAGCAGTCCTAGACTCTACTATATTTCACACAAAGCCTGTTAAACGAGCTTATGGCGCTGTGAACCACTATAGGGGACCACCCGTGCCGCTTAGGTGACCAGAACAACGCTTTACCAAATGCGGTTTTGAAACACGAGGATCCATATATATTTCATTAGCCCAATAAAGCACGTGGACTTCTACATATAATCAACGCCTCACCCCACCAGGATTTGAAGCCACGATCTTAGAATTGTGACCGGGGAACGCTACCTCTGGGCCAACAGGACAATAAAAGCATTCGTAGACTCTACTATATTTCACACAAAGCCTGTTCAACGACCTTATGGCGCCGTGAACCTCTAATGGGGACCACCCGTGCTGCTTAGGTGATCAGAGCAACGTTTTACCAAATGCGGCTTCAAAACACGAGGATCCATATATATTTCATTCCCCAATAAAGCACGCGGCTTCTACATATAATCAACACCTCACCCCACCAGGATTCGAACCCATGATCTTCTAATTGTGACCGGGGAACGCTACCTCTGGGCCACCAGGACAATAAAAGCAGTCCTAGACTCTGCTATATTTCCCACAAAGCCTGTTCAACGGGCTTATGGCACCTTGAACATCTAATGGGGACCACCCGTGCCGCTTAGGTGATCATAACAATGTTTTACCAAATGCGGCATCGAAACAGGAGGATCCATATATATTTCATTAGCCCAATAAAGCACGCGAACTTCTACATATAATCAACACCTCACCCCACCAGGATTTCAACCGCGATCTACAGAATTTGTGACGAGGAGCTACCTCTGAGCCACTAGGACAATAATAAAAGCAGTCCTAGACTCTGCTATATTTCACACAAAGCCTGTTCAACTTGCTTATGGCACCGTGAACCTCTAATGGGGACCACCCGTGCCGCTTAGGTGATCAGAGCAGCGTTTTACCAAATCCGGCTTCGAAACAAGGAGGATCCATATATATTTCATTAGCCCAATAAAGCACGCCTACTTCTACATATAATTAACACCTCACCCCACCAGGATTTGAACCCACGATCTTATAATTGTGACCGGGGAATGCTACCTCTGGGCCACTAGGACAATAAAAGCAGTGCTAGACTCTACTATATTTCACACAAATCCTGTTCCAGCGAGGAAAGCATGAAGCAGTGAACCTCTAATGAGACCACCGTGCGCTTATGTGATCCAGAGCAACGTTTACCACGAAACCCGTTTTAAACCACGGCGAGGATCCATATATATTTCATTAGCCCAATAAAACGGTCGGACTTCTATATATAACAAACACCTCACCCCACCAGGATTCAAACCCACAATCTTATAATTGTGACCGGGGTATGCTACCTCTGGGCCACCAGTACAATAAAAGCAGTCCTAGATTCTACTATATTTCACACAAAGCCTGTTAAACGAGCTTATGACGCTGTGAACCACTATAGGGGACCACCCGTGCCGCTTAGGTGATCAGAGCAACGCTTTACCAAATGCGGTTTTTAAACACGAGGATCCATATATATTTCATTAGCCCAATAAAGCAAGCGGACTTCTCCATATAATCAACACCTCACCCCACCAGGATTCCAACCCACAATCTTATAATTGTGACCGGGGAACGCTACCTCTGGGCCACTAGGACAATAAAAGCAGTCCTAGACTCTACTATATTTCACACAATGCCTGTTCAACGAGCTTATGGCGCTGTGAACCACTATAGGGGACCACCCGTGCCGCGTAGGTGATCAGAGCAACGTTTAACCAAATGCGGCTTCGAAACCCGAGGATCCATATATATTTCATTAGCCCAATAAAGCATGCAGACTTCTACATATAATCAACGTCTCACCCCACCAGGATTTGAAGCCACGATCTTATAATTGTGACCGGGGGACGCTACCTCTGGGCCACCAGGACAATAAAAGCAATCCTAGACTCTACTATATTTCACACAAAGCCTGTTCAACGAGCTTATGGCGTCGTGAACCTCTAATGGGGACCACCCGTGCCACTTATGTGATCAGAACAACGAGTTACCTAATGCGGCTTCGAAACAGGAGAATCCATATATATTTCATTAGCCCAATAAAGCACGCGGACTTCTACATATAATCAACACCTCACCCCACTAGGATTCAAACCCACGATCTTATAATTGTGACCGGGGTATGCTACCTCTGGGTAGCAGGACAATAAAGCAGTCCTAGACTCTACTATATTTCACACAAAGCCTTGTAAAGCAGGCTTATGGCGGTGTGAACCACTATGAGGACCACCCGTGCAGCTTAGGTGATCAAACAGCGCTTTACCAAATATCTTGGTTTTGAAACCACGAGGATCCATATATATTTCATTAGCCAATAAAGCAGGACTTCTACATATAATCAACGCCTCCACCCCACCAGGTTGAAGCCACGATCTTATAATTGTGACCGGGGAACGCTACCTCTGGGCCAACAGGACAATAAAAGCATTCGTAGATTCTACTATATTTCACACAAAGCCTGTTCAACGACCTTATGGCGCCGTGAACCTCTTATGGGGACCACCCGTGCTGCTTAGGTGATCAGAGCAACGTTTTACCAAATGCCGCTTCAAAACACGAGGATCCATATATGTTTCATTCCCCAATAAAGCACGCGGCTTCTACATATAATCAACACCTCACCCCACCAGGATTCGAACCCATGATCTTCTAATTGTGACCGGGGAACGCTACCTCTGGGCCACCAGGACAATAAAGCAGTCCTAGACTCTGCTATATTTCACACAAAGCATGTTCAACGGGCTTATGGCACAGTGAACCTCTAATGGGGACCACCCGTGCCGCTTAGATGATCATAACAACGTTTTACCAAATGCGGCTTCGAAACAGGAGGATCCATATTTATTTCATTAGCCCAATAAAGCACGCGAACTTCTACATATAATCAACACCTCACCCCACCAGGATTTCAACCAACGATCTTAAAATTGTGACCGGG
Organism: Homarus americanus; assembly: GCF_018991925.1. NCBI lineage: Eukaryota > Metazoa > Arthropoda > Malacostraca > Decapoda > Nephropidae > Homarus > Homarus americanus. The sequence continues at coordinate 20,856 of NW_024727393.1, forward strand.
GAATGCTACCTCTGGGCCACTAGGACAATAAAAGCACTCCTAGACTCTGCTATATCTCACAAGAAGCCTGTTCAACGAGCTTATGGCGCCGTGAACCACTATAGGGGACCACCCGTGCCGCTTAGGTGATCAGAGCAACGTTTACCCAAATGCGGCTTCAAAACCCGAGAATCCATATATATTTCATTAGCCCAATAACGCACGCAGACTTCTACATATAATCAACGCCTCACCCCACCAGGATTTGAAGCCACGATCTTATAATTGTGACTGGGGAACGCTACCTCTGGGCCAACAGGACAATAAAAGCAGTCCTAGACTCTACTATATTTCACACAAAGCCTGTTTAACGAGCTTATGGCGCCGTGAACCTCTAATGGGGACCACCCGTGCCGCTTAGGTGATCAGAGCAACACTTTACCAAATGCGGTTTCGAAACACGATGATCCATATATATTTCATTAGCCCAAAAAAGCACGCGGACTTCTACATATAATCAGCGCCTCACCCCACCAGGATTTGAAGCCACGATCTTATAATTGTGACCGGGGAACGCTTCCTCTGGGCCAAGAGGACAATAAAAGCATTCGTAGACTCTACTATATTTCACACAAAGCCTGTTCAACGACCTTATGGCGCCGTGAACCTCTAATGGGGACCACCCGAGCTGCTTAGGTGATCAGAGCAACGTTTTACCAAATGCGGCTTCAAAACACGAGGATCCATATATATTTCATTCCCCAATAAAGCACGTGGCTTCTACATATAATCAACACCTCACCCCACCAGGATTCGAACCCATGATCTTCTAATTGTGACCGGGGAACGCTACCTCTGGGCCACCAGTTCAATAAAAGCAGTCCTAGACTCTGCTATATTTCACACAAAGCCTGTTCAACGGGCTTATGGCACCGTGAACATCTAATGGGGACCACCCGTGCCGCTTAGGTGATCATAACAACGTTTTACCAAATGCGGCTTCGAAACAGGAGGATCCATATATATTTCATTAGCCCAATAAAGCACGCGAACTTCTACATATAATCAACACCTCACCCCACCAGGATTTCAACCAACGATCTAAGATTTGTGACCGGGGAACGCTACCTCTGAGCCACTAGGACAATAAAAGCAGTCCTAGACTCTGCTATATTTCACACAAAGCCTGTTCAACGAGCTTATGGCGCCGTGAACCACTATAGGGGACCACCCGTGCCGCTTAGGTGATCAGAGCAACGTTTACCCAAATGCGGCTTCAAAACCCGAGGATCCATATATATTTCATTAGCCCAATAACGCACGCAGACTTCTACATATAATCAACGCCTCACACCACCAGGATTTGAAGCCACGATCTTATAATTGTGACCGGGGAACGCTACCTCTGGGCCACCAGGACAATAAAAGCAGTCCTAGACTCTGCTATATTTCACACAAAGCCTGTTCAACGAGCTTATGGCATCGTGAACC
>NW_024727394.1:0-44498 GCF_018991925.1 Homarus americanus
TGAATACCAAAGTGTGCGACCAGACATACTGCCTCACACGCCTGTACTCACCTTTTGTGAATAAGTTACCCCTTGTGTATAGAACTAAACAAATAATGTAATTTAAAATGCTGTGTAACATTCAGTGCCTGTCACAGCAACGAGGTTGGTGTATGACCCATTTCGCTCTACTCTGTAATCCTTGCACTTCCACCCATCACAGGAGATAAGTGTGGGGTGCACAATAAAGTAACCATTATGGCAGGAAAATCAAAATCAAATCCTTTTTCTTCCCTCAACTCTTATTCTTCTTTTTCGTTCTCTCCCACCCATACCAAGGTCCCCTTCTCCATCATCTCTTCTCTCCCTCTCCTCCTTTTTCCTTATCTTCCCTACAACACTCCACCCCCCTACGTTTTCCTACGATTCTCGAATTCTGTTGGTGTTGTTCTACAGTACCTGATACCAAACGATGTGAAATTACACTTTTTGCAAAAAAAAAAACGCAATAACAAAAAAACAGCACCAACCCAACACACCATCACGACAAATTACCTTACGTCCTCTCAGAGACGGTGAGGTCAAGGAAGTGGAGTCCAGGGGTGTAACACGAACCTCTGTGTCCTAGAACATGAAACCGCTTTCAAGACAACCCTTGAACTCCACCGCCTCCGGGACAACAGAGGATACCAGTCGTGTCCTGACCGCGAATTGGTGACACTGTAATAAAAATTGGACCTTGTATATATATTGTATTCCGTACACATGTTTATCAGCGGCCGCTTGTGGAAGTATAACATTTCCTCAGTATTTCTTGGGATTATCTTACAAATTATTTTGCTCACGTGTGTGCTGGCAGTGGAGGAATAAACCATGCAGGTCTGGTTATATACGTGAGGCTGAACTTAGAGCGGAAAGATGTTCCCGATACGGCAACCAACATCACTGTGTACCGATTAGTAGTTCATGTGATAGAAGAATAAATAATTCAAGACTTATTTGCCACCCGTCTAGAGACAATTGGCTTCACGTTACATATTTTCTCAATGAGACTCAGAAAATATTGTGCTAATATCATTAAAATTTTTTTTATTTATTTAGTTAAGAATGCAACCCAGGCAGAGTAAATGTTGGCTATCGCAAGCAGCTGAAACTTATATATGAAATAGATATAAACCACAGAACACATTAATTAACTCGGTAATGAAAGTGTTAGTTGGAGTATTAAGTGTATCTACCTCCCTTAACATTATCCTCCGCCTCACCTCTTCCCTTCTTCCTCCTCACCTCTTCCTTCCTCATCCCTAACCTCCGTCCCTCCTCCGCCTCACCTCTTCCTTCTTCCTCCTCCACTCTTCACCGGACGCCTCAGTTACTATTAATTACACTCCTGTTGAGCGTGGCAAATGTTAAGCTTACCGATGTGGTGAGATATGTCACACTAAGGCTTTAACAGACACATAGAAATTATTAAATCAAGTGAATATTGCCTTTTTACTGAGTGGTTCTGTTGGGCGACAACACAGGTACAGAACAGGCTGTGCAATTGTAATATACAAAGCAGCATGATAGTGTCAAACAAACAAGGCTGAACAACTGGGCCAGCACAGCACAAACTGAACTAACTGGAGTCTGTAGCCACAGCTACCTCCAAAAGAAAATGAAGTGGGTAGTATTCTGTGACTCTCAAAAAGTGCTGAAATCAATGAACAACCCGTCAGGCTCTATCTAAGTTGCATGTGATATTAAAAGGAATGTGATAACTGCCAATGAGAACAACTTTCATTATATCAGATTTGTGTGGATTCCGTCATGTTGGAATCAGGTATCATGACCGTGCTTGCTGATAGACTGTGGCCAATGAGGCATGTAAGAAAAGAAAATGTTGACCGTGGCCTTGGTCTGTTCAGCATGCAATTAAACATTCAGAGTCAGAATCATAGACTTCTAGTCTGAAAGAAGTAGAAATGCAGAAGACCTGACAGTTGTAACGGTAGTAAAATGTGACAGAATTTTGTAACAGAGGTACCGGTATGGCCAGCATAAAAGGGCAGAACCAGACAGTATGATGTAGTCGTGAGACAATTAGGCTGGGATACAGACACATCCTGGCAGTTGTGCTGTACCCATACCGGAACACTCAGCATGTAAACTTTGTGATAAACCTTTAAGCATACCTTGAACACTATATTATTGGATATGACACTAACCAGGCTTCCAGAGCCACCTGACTTATTGTATCTTGAACTATGTAATTAGCGTTGAATCAGGTGTGCTTGAGGCGTTCTTATCATTTATCCCAAATTTGCTGCTAGCCCATAATAGTTAATGCTTCGAATTAGAATATGACTCCAATGTATGTGATCCACTGACCTATATATATGCTGCTGGTAGATGTGATGTATTTCTTTCTTTGTGTACAGGCCTGTCCTGCGTGGCAGTGAATAGTGGCATTACCCACATGAACCTGACTATATATAGTGTCAATATAGTCTGGTACATTCTTTGTGAACGAACCTCTGTCTGTATGACAATGGAAAAGTGACATTACCCATGAATCTGTGCAAGCATGTATGTATGTATGTGTGCGTGTGGCATATGTATATATGTACGTGTATATGTGTATTATATACGTATATGTATGTATGTGTGTGTGTGTGTTTACATATATATATATATATATATGTACTGTCAATGAATATGATGCAACTCTTTGTGTGTGAACCTCTGTCCTGCATGGCAGTGAACAGTGACATTACCCATGTTAATCTGACCTATATACATTTATAGTTGTTAATTAATATGATGTATTTCTTTGTGTGTGAACCTCTGTCCTGCGTGACAGTGAGAAGTGTCACGTAGTGTCAAGATCTGACTGAATTACTCAGAATAGGCAAACTGTACTACAATCTCTGCCAATAAATTTGTTAAACTAAAAACTCTTCCTTCCTCATCCCTAACCTCGTCCCTCCTCCTCCCTCACCTCTCCCTTCTTCCTCCCTCACCTCTTCCTTCCTCATCCCTAACCTCGTCCCTCCTCCGCCCTCACCTTTTCCTTCCTCCTCCCACACTTCTTCCTTCCTCCTCCCCTACAACACTCCACCCCCTACTTTTAACTCACCTCCTCCTCCCCTAAAACCCCTAAGGGAGCCTCAGGGGGCGACTATAAATGGGCGGATGATGAGCTCAAACGTGATTAGCAAGCAATGACTAGCGCCGAGGACTGCCACCCTCCAACACTGAATATTCCCCCCGTCTCTCTCACCCTAGCGACTATCTCGCTCTCACTCTAGCGACTCTCTCTCTCTCTCCTCTCTCTCTCTCTCTCTCTCTCTCTCTCCTTCTCTATCTCTCTCTCTCTCACTCTGGCGATTATCTCTCTCTTACCCTAGCGACTATCTCTCTCTTACCCTAGCGACTATCTCTCTCTACTCTACCGACTATCTTTCTCTCTCTCTCCATCTAGCAACTATCTCCTCTAGAGACTATCTCTCCTCTAGCGACTATCTCGTCTCACTCTAGCGACTCTCTCTCTCTCTCTCTCTCTCTCTCTCTCTCTCTCTCTCTCTCTCTCTCTCTCTCCTCTCTCTCTCTCCTCTCTTCTCTCTCTCCTCTGGGGGTGTATCTCTCTTACCCTAGCGACTATCTCTCTCTTACCCTAGCGACTATCTCTCTCTCACTCTACCGACTATCTTTCTCTCTCTCACTCTAGCAACTATCTCTCACTCTAGAGACTATCTCTCACTCTAGCGACTATCTCTCTCTCTCTCACTCTAACAACTATCTCTCACTCCATCCTGGCGACGTTTTCCTACGATTCTCGAATTCTGTTGAGTGTTGTTCTATACACTACCAAGCAGCGTGAAATTATACTTTTATAAACAATAACAAAAACATAACCCAACACACCATCCGACAAGTGCCTTACGTCCTCTCAAGAGACGGTGAGGGTCAAGGGTGAGTCAGGGGTTGTACGAACCTCTGTGTCCTAAGAACAACCGCTAGAACAGCCTTGAACTCACCGCCTCCGAGACAACAGAGGATACCAGTCGTGTCTGACCACCAGGTGGTGACACTGTAATAAATTGGACCTTGTATATTACATATTCCGTACACATGTTTATCAGCGGCCCTTGTGGAGTATAACATTTCCTAGTGTTTCTTGGATTATCTTACAGGTATTTTGCTCCACGTGTGTGTACTGGCAGTGGAGGAATAAACCATTACAAGGTCTGGATTATATACGTGAGGCTGAACTTAAGAGCGGAGAAGATGTTCCCGATACAACCAACCAACATCACTGTACACTGTACAATCAGTAGTTCATGTGATAGAGAATAAATAATTCAAGACTTATTTACCACCCGTCTAGAGACAATTGGCTTCACGTTACATGTTTCCATATCACAGCAACTTGGGACTTCCTTACAGATAAACTTAAAAGGTTTGGTGTTCCATTTACTTACAAGGTTGGTTGTTTTGAGTCCTAGTTAAATTGGAAATAGTCTGTAACAATCCTGATCACTGCAGACTGTTATTCACACCCTTACTTTGTGACGTCTACTCTGTAATATTTTTTGCTCTACCGCTTGCAGGATGAGTATGGGGTGCACAATAAACTATCCGTTAAAAGTGGCAAAATTCACACTATAATTCTCTCACCCTGGCGACTCTCTCATCCCTGGCGACCTCTCACCCCTCGACTCTCTCACCTGGCGACTCTCTCACCCTGGCGACTCTTTCACTCTGGCGACTCTCTCACCTGGTGATTCTCCTGGCGACTCTCCTCTGGCGACTCTCTCACTCTGGCGACTCTTTCACTCTGGCGACTATCTCTCCCTGGCGACTCTCTCTTCCTGGCGACTCCCTCACCCTGGCGACTCTCTCACACTAACGACTATCACGAAGGCGACTCTCTCACCCCTGCAACTCTCTCACCCTGACGACTCTTTCACCCTGGCGAAGTGTGTTGCCGATTCGTCATTTATATCACCCTTACTGGGGCTGTAATTGAATTGTGGGATCTTTTAGGGGAAGAAGAGGTGAGAGGAGAAAGAAGGAATGAGAGGAAGAGTGTGAAGGAGGAAAGAAGGAAGAGGGTTGAGAGGAGGAGGAAAGAGAAAGAAAGAGGTGAAGGGTAGGAGGAGGAAGAAAGAAGAAGAGATGAGGAGGAAGAAGAAGAGGTGAGAGGAGGAAGAAAGGAAGAGAAGGAGAGGTGGTGAGGAAGGAGAAGAAGGAAGAGGTGAGAGGACGAAGAAGGAAGAGAAGGAGAGGAGAGGAGGAGGAAAGGAAGAAGAGGTGAGGAGGACGAGGAAAGAAGAGGAAGAAGGAGGTGAGAAGGAGGAAGAAGGAAGAGGTGAGGAGGAAGAGAAGGAAGAAGAGGTGAGGAGGAGAAGAAGGAAGAAGGAAGAGGTGAGGAGGAGAAGAGAGGGTGAGAAAGAAAGGAAGGGTGAGGAGGAGGAGAAGTGAAGGAGGAGGAGGAAAGAAAGAAAGGAAGAGGGTGAGGAGGAGGAGGAAGAGAAGGAAAGAGGGTGAGAGAGGAAGAGAAGAGAAGTGAGGGAGGAAGAGAAAGGGGGGTGAGGAGGAGGAGAGAGGTGAGGAGGAGGAGGAAGAAGGAGAAGAGAGGTGTGGAGGAGGAGAAGGAGGGGGAGGTGAGTAGGAGGAGGAAGAGAAGGAAGAGGTGAGGAGGAGGAGGAAGAGAGGTGGGAGGAGGAGGAAAGGAAGGGGGTGAGGAGAGAAGGGGGTGAGGAGGAGGAAGAGAAGGAAGGAGGAGGAGGAGGAGAAGGAAGAAGAGGGTGAGGAGGAGGGGGGAGGAAGAGGAAGAGAAGGAAGATAGGGAGGCGAGGAGGAGGAGGAAGAGAAGGAACAAAGAGGAAAGAGTCTTAGAAAAAGAGAAGTGAAAGTAAATAAATGAAAAAGCGATGAGGAAAAAGATGGTTAGCTTAAACTTAGGTTAGGTTTAGTTAGGTTAGCGATAAGTTTGGTTAAGTTATGGGTAGATTTGGTTAAGTGAGGTTATATGGTAGGCGAGGTTAGTTTAAGTTAGGAAAGTTATGTTAGTTTAGGTTAAGTAAGGTACATATATCAAATTAGATTAATTAAGAGGCAGATTAAAGTTATAAATTAAGTTAATTACAAAATTAATTTACGTTGGTTAACGGCAATGACAAGTTAGATGAGATTAAGTTAGCTTGTAAGTTTAGTCAAGGTAGGTTGGGTTACTAGAGGTGGATAACGTTAGCTTGGGTTGGGTTAAGCTGGGTTAGGTGAATTAGGTTAGAGATCATCCTCAGCATGTGTGTTTGTGTGTGTGTGTGTGTGGGGGGGTATATTGGTCATGACGCGACCCTCTTACCTGCCAGCTAATAATAATAATAATAATAATAATTTAATTTATTAAAAGAGCTTGGCAGCCAGAAGGCTGAAAATATACAGTTATATTTGGGAATGGGTTACGAATTACAAATAATATACAAGTAACATAAGTGATACAAATAAGATATATAATAACTAGATGGGGAAACTCAAACTACAGTGCATTTCAACATAGTGACAGTGAAGTAAGTATTTACTGGAGGTGAATACACTGGTTTATTACAAGTTATTGATAATTTTGGACTGGGCTGTTCTGATTTGTGTCAGGATAAAGTCCATCAAGTAAGTGAGAGTCGAAAGTCAGTGTGTGGAAGGAAAAATAATCTCTTTGCACTTTTTCTAGGTGTTTACGTTGTGGCATTTGGAAGACCAGGTAGGGAGGCATAGGTGAGCTTGTGAGTATAGATGTTGTGTAAACACTGAGGGAGCTCGGGTGCAGGAACTCCGGGGACTGGTCGGCGGAGGAGGTGGGGCAAACTGGAGGATTTGACAGCTTTACTGACGTGTGGTTTCAAGTTTAGTTTGTTGTCTATGGTGACGCCCGAATCTACAACCTGGTGTGTTCGGACCTAAAAATGGAAGGAGGTGGGACAATGTCGGAGGAGAGGTTGATGTGCATAACCATGGTCTTGGTATGGTTGATGGTGACATGGTTGTTGGTGGCCCAGTTTTGGAGACTGTTCAATAAATCCTGAAGGGCGGTATAGTCGGGCAGAATTGTTGACGCTGGTCCCAATGGTGGAGTCGTCGACATATTTCCAGCGAGCAGGGGGTTTCTCTTAGGGCATCATTGATGAGCATAAGGAAGCAAAGTGGTCCCATCTTGGTGCCTTGGGGGACGCGACAGGTGAGTGACTGAAAGGTGGAGACAGCCCTCGGAAGCGTACAGCTGCGTCGGTCACTGGGGAAGTCTTGAGCCATGGTATAAGACTTCTCCAGAAGCAGGTCAATAGTGTTGTGTGTATTATTGGGGAGAGTATATTGGTCATGATGCGACCCTCTTACCTGCCTGCTAGAGTGATGTTTGTGTGTGGGGGGGTATATTGGTCATGACGCGACCCTCTTACCTCCTGCTAAGTGTGTGTGCACCTGAGAGGAAGCCACCTACTAAAGCCTTGCATATAATCCTCTCTCTGACTTAACCTCTGAGGCCCTCGTTAACATCAAGCCACATTGCTCATTAAATCTTTTTTTATCCTGATTTCCATTAAAAGTTCGATAATTCAGAAAATAGAACAAAAAAAAGAAGAAATGTGGAGAAGTAAAACCTTTATCGGGGGAACTTCAAAGGAGACGTTCTCTTTAGGGGAAAGTTGGAGGAAAATAGCCGGGCGCGTTAATGAATTTTTATTGTTAAGCCAATTTCCTTCTTTTTTTGGGGAAGGGAGGAGAGGAGGGGAGGAGAGGGAGGGGAGGAGGTGGAGGGGTGTGATGTTTTCTAAAGTTGCTCTCACTACCCTCCTTCCTCCCTCCTCCTCCCTCCTCCTCCCGTCCTCCTCCCTCCTCCCTCCTCCTCCCCGACCTCCACATCCTCCTCCCTCCTCCCTCCTCCCTCCTCCTCCCCGTCCTCCTACTCTTTCAAACTTCTGTTAACAATAATGGAGTGATTAGTGTGTTGTTGACTGGTCTTCTGTAGCTGAGGAAACAACAACAACATAACAACAACAACAACAATAATACTAATAATAATAATAATAATAATAATTAATTAATATTATATTATTTTTTTAGTTTAACAAATTTATTAACAAAGCTTGGTGTACAGTTTGCCTATTCTGAGCAATTCAGTCAGGTCTTGACACTGAGGGTATTAATACTACGAGAGAGAGAGCCACACACGTTATAAACACTAACCATTGTAGGGGTTATCATGTTCATTCATTTACTAGAGTGACAAGTGTTTTACTATTCCCTGACATCCCCTCCTCCTTCCTCCCTCCCTCCTTTCCTCCGTCCTCTATCCTTCCTCCCTCCCTCCTCCCTCCTCCTCCTCCTATCCCTCTTTTCATTCACTCCCTCCCATCCCCTACACCCTCGCTCCGTCCTCCCACCCTCCCTCCCTCCCCAACCTCCTTCCCTCCCTCCCTCCCTCCATTCCCCTCTATCCTTCCTCCTCCCTCCTTCTCTCCTCCTCCCCCTCCTCTATCCCTCTCTCATTCACTTCCTCTCCATCCCCTACACCTCCCCTCCTCCCACCCTCCCACCTCTTTCCTCCCTCCCTCCTTTCCTCCGTCCCTCTATCCTTCCCCCTCCTCCCTCCTATCCTCCCCTCCCTCCCCCTCTATCCCTCTCATTCCTCCCTCCCATCCCCCTACACCTCCTCCCTCCCTCGTCCCTCCCACCTCCTTCCTTCCCTCCCTCCCTCCCCCCTCCCTCCATCCCTCTCTCTTCCCTCCCTCTCTCCCTCCTTCTATCCCTCCTTCCTCCCTCTATCCCTCTTTCATTCCTCCCTCCCATCCCCCTACCTCCTCCGTCCCTCCCACCCTCCCTCCCCTCTCTCCCTCCCACCCTCCCTCCCTCCTCCCTCCCTCCTTCCCTCCCTCTATCCCTCCCTCTCCCTCTATCCTCCCTCTCTCCATCCCTCTATCCCTCCCTCCCTCCTCCTTCCCTCCCTCTCATCTCTCCCTCCTCCCTCCCTCTATCCCTCCCTCCCTCCTCTATCCCTCTCTCATTCCTCCTCCCATCCCCTCACCTCCCTCCCTCCCCTCCCCCTATCCTCCCTCCTTCCCTCCCTCTATCCCTCCTCCCCTCCATCCCTCCTATCCCTCCCCTCCCTCTATCCTCCCTCCCTCCTCCCCTCCCTCTATCTCTCCCTCCTCTATCCCTCCCTCCTCCTCTATCCCTCCCCTCCCTCCCTCTATCCCTCTCTCATTCCTCCTCCCATCCCCCCTACACCTCCGTCCGTCCCTCCCCCCCTCCCTCCTCTCTCCCTCCCTCCCTCCCTCCCTCTATCCGCCCTTCTCCCTCCCTCTATCCCTCCTCCCCTCCCTCTATCCCCCCTTCCCTCCCTCCCCTCCCCTCTATCCTCCCTCTATCCCTCCCTCCCTCTATCTCTCTCCCCTCCTATCCCTCCCCTCCCCTCCCTCCCTCTATCCCTCTCTCTCATTCCTCCTCCCATCCCCTCCCCACCTCCCTCCCTTCCCTCCCACCTCCCTCCCTCTCTCTCTCCTCCTCCTCTATCCCCCCTCCCTCCTCTATCCTCCTCCTTCCCTCCCCTCTATCCTTCCCTCCCTCTTCCCTCTATCCCTCCTCCTCCCCCCCTCCCTCTATCCCTCCCTCCCTCCTCCCTCCCTCTATCCTCCCTCTATCCCTCCCTCCTTCCCTCCCTCCCTCCTCCTCTATCCCTCCCTCTATCCCTCCTCCCTCCTCCCTCCTCCCTCTATCCTCCTCCCCTCCCCTTCCTCCTCCCTCCTTCCTCCTTCCTCCTCCCTCCTCTATCTCTCCCCTCCTCCCTCCCTCCCTCCCTCCTCCCTCTAGCCCTCTCATTCCTCCCTCTATCCCCCTACCCTCCCTCCTCCCTCCCCCTCCCTCCTGCAACCCCATCCCAAATAAAAAAAATTACTTTGGGATATACACTTAAACTATCCCACACCGCTATACTGTCCCTCAAAAAAAAAAACACAAAATATAACAATTTCATATATTCAGTCACGCGTCCATAGCTTTTTTATTTTATTCTGTAGGTGAAATGAACTTTGGAATTGAACTAAAGTTAAAAAAAAAGTGTATCATGGTATTTATTAATTTATATCATGTCAGGGATGTTTAGGATAGTTATACCTTAATTGTTTTGGAATATTTACTTATACTAAAAGAGAAACATTTATTTTTTCTATTACCTGTGTTAATAATGTTATATAATCCTTTATATTCTTCCGTAATAGGCTTAGGTACATATGAAGATTAGACACAAAATAATCACTTTACCCTTTATAAACTAGACTACTTAAATGTAAGGGTTAAATGACCCTCTCCTTTGAAACTCGTCACCAAGGCCAGATCCTTCTACAGTTATTCTCCCTCCTTTTCTCCCTTACTACAAACACCCTTAGGTTTGTCTCCCTGTCCCTTTATAGTTCAGCTCCCCTTCCTCTTCTCCCTCCCAACTCTTACCGAAGAACCTCTTGAAATAAGGAAAGGGAAAGGGGAGGGGGAGTTGGAGGAGGGGGGAGTGATTAAAGGGGGAGGTTGAAGAGGCGGTGGGAAGTAAAGTGCTTTTGGTAGTAGGCCTATGGGGACAGACAGACAGACAGACAGACAGACAGACAGACAGACAGACAGAGACACACACACACACACAGACAGACACACACTTCAACTATATTAACTCCACTGTAGTCTTAATTATTTCAAAGAAGGGTTTAATTATTTCAAAGAAGGGTTTAATAATTTCTCTCATTATTTAATTAATATGATTATGGGAAAAATATAATCCATCTAATGTATTGTATATAATTAAGTGTTTTGCTGTTATTATATTTTTTTCAAAGACTTTAAATAAACAAAAATCCAGTTAATGATGGGAATTAAGAGTGGGCGAGGTGGAGTGGGTGTGGATTGGGCGTGGAGTGGGTGTGGGGTGGGCGTGGAGTGGGTGTGGGGTGGGCGTGGAAGTGAGGAAATTGGTACTCGGGTGCACTTGGAGGAGGTTAGGCCTACTAAATATGCTATTACAAAAAATGTGTAAGAATGCTCCCACAGCCTTGTTTAGGCTCGTTTAAATACACAATTCACTGAGGCCTTCAACCTTGTGACGACAGACATGGTGATAATTAATGCAGACAGAGAGACAGACAGACAGAAATAGAAATGGACAGAGAGACAGACAGAGACACAGACAGAAATAGAAATGGACAGAGAGACACACAGAGAGACAGACATAGAGACAGAAATAGAAATAGACAGGAACACAGACAGACAGACAGACAAAAAGACAGACAGAAATAAATAAACAGAGACACAGGCAAAAATAGAAACAGATAGACAGACAGAAATAGAAATAGGCAGGAAGACAGACAGACAGACAGAAATAGAAATGGACAGAGAGACAGACAGACAGACAGACAGACAGACAGAAATAGAAATGGACAGAGAGACAGACAGAGAGACAGACATAGAGATAGAAATAGACAGAGAGACAGACAGAGAGACAAAAAGACAGACAGAAATAGATAAACAGACAGGCACAGGCAAAAATAGAAACAGATAGACAGACAAAAATAGAAATAGACAGAGACAGACAGACAGACAGACAGACAGACAGAAATAGATATGGACAGAGAGACAGACAGGGACAGACATAGAGACAGAAATAGAAATAGACAGAGAGACAGACAAAAAAGACAGACATAAATAGATAAACAGACAGACACAGGCAAAAATAGAAACAGATAGACAGACAGAAATAGAAATAGACAGGGCAGACGACAGACAAAAATAGAAATAGACAGAGGCAGACAGACAGACAGAAATAGAAATAGACAGAGACAGACAGATAGAAATAGAAATAAACAGACAGACAGACAGACAAACAGAAATAGAAATAGACAGAGACAGACAGATAGAAATAGAAATAAACAGACAGACAGACAGACAGACAGACAGAAATAGAAATAGACAGAGACAGACAGACAGACAAAAATAGAAATAGACAGAGACAGACATATAGAAATAGAAATAGACAGACAGACAGACAGACAGACAGACAGACAGACTCACAGAAAATTGAAATACACAGACAGATAGACAGACAGACAGAAATAGAAATAGAAATAGATAGACAACCAGACAGACAGAAAGAAATATAAATAAACAGGCAGACAGACAGACAGACAAAAAGACAGCCAAATAGATAGACAGACAGACACACAGACAGAAATAGATGAAGACAGACAGACAGACAGACAGACAGACACACACACACACAGAAATAGATAGACAGACAGACAGATAGACAAACAAACAAACAGACAGTCAGAAATAGACAGACAGACAGACAGACAGTGAAGACATGCAAAAAATGGTAAACAGTTAGTCGACTCAGCATAAAGTTCAAGAAATCAATTAAAAGTTCATTTCCACTGATGTCCTTAAAACACCACAATATGCAAATGAGGTTAATATAATAAGAAATAATGCCATTTACAATTCTCTATCAGGATTCAGTTTAATATTTGCTTGTGTGTGTGTGGAAGGAAATAGTGGTTTTTTGAGGTTATTTATTATTTTTTTCCAATTCTTCAAGTTTGGCGTCAATATGAATCACATTATGTTTATTCCCAGTTGTGAACTAAGTGAGTGTTTATTCTAAAATACAAGAATGCGTTCCTTGACTGGAAAAAATAGTTTCTTTTCTATTTCCAGTGTAACTACAAGTTAGATTTTTCGTTCTTGAGATAAAAAATAACATATTTTTTCATCCTACCTGTTCAATGATATATATATATATATATATATATATATATATATATATATATATATATATATATATATATATATATATATATATATATATATATATATATATATATATTTTTTTTTTTTTTTTTTTTTTCACAATATCTATCATTAACTTCTCGGGGATAATATTATCACTAAATTCTCTATTTTTCAATTCAAAATCTCTTTAATTAATTCTTTAATCACATTTCCATTTTCGTGTCGGCTTGTGAGTTCTTTATAGCACATTTATATTTATATTAGAGTTATTTGAGCTGTGTGTGTGTGTGTGTGTGTGTGTGTGTGCTCCTGCCTGAATATCAACATAATCCTGACAAAAGTGACAATTTCGTTTCGGAAAGAAGTGGGATCAGTATTGAACAGTGATGAACAGTGTTAAGCCAGTGAATTCAGCCCTGACAGTGACCCACCAGTGAGATAAGCACCCTGAAAACCGATCACCATCTTCTGACCAGGAGGTGCTAACAGTCCACCCTGAGAACAACCGTGAGTTGTCTTTACACCTGGCTACAGAGGTAACACAACACATCTAAGAGTAAGTACTGCAACACCACCCCCACCCACCACCACCCCCACCCCACCACACCACACCACACCACACCACACCCCACACCACCCCCACCCCACACCACACACACACACACACACCCCCCTCATTGTCTCCATGATCACGTGAAGTCCTTCATGTCAACATCTACGGACGAGTTACTGCACCACGTGACCTATGTGACCTCACACAGTAGGGCAAAGAGACCAGTCCGAGCCATCAACTGTAAACAATAATTTGTATGTTTAATTCATGTTCCTTCTCCTTTTAGTAATAAGCTTTGTTAAACGTCCCACCACCTAAGTCGTTTATGTAATACCGGTAAGTCATTTATGTCCGATGTATATTTTTCAGCCTTCAGACTGCTGAACTTTCAATAAGCCGTTGATTATCAGAATTATTATTATTATTACACACACAAACACACACATGCACGCACTCACGCACGCACGCTACACACGCACACGCATGCACTCATAATAATAATATAATAAGCACTACCAATTCCTCCCTACACACCTCGCTCGTGCAGTAAGGTAGACAGTTCCTTCAGTACAATAATGTATTAGTGAGCGTGAAAGCGGCGGTTTGGCCTCAGCTTACCATATCCTGTTTCTTTCGCACATTTCCGCTACGAAGGTTGAACTAATTGGTTTAAACGTTGATTACACTCAGGTGACCCTAACGGAGGTCTGGCGCACTCACATATACATACATACATACCTATAACATACATACATAACAATGGTTGCCCCTCGTGTAACGAGGATGGCTGGCAAAAGGGCTCCCAGGCGTGAATTTGTTTAGGTGTCGCCTAACAACCACAACCTGAGTTAACAGTTGCATGACCCAGTGTCAAGGGAATTGTCAAGAAGACCGGACAACTCGCCAGCACATCATTCCGGAATACGATCCGCAAATCGATTAACATCAGGTCCCCAATTACTGCTGGGTAGACAGAGGGCAAATAGCGTAAAGAAATTTGCCCATAGTTTCACCCTGTTCGGGGATCGAACCGGTCCCGTCGCTTGTGGAGCGAACATGTTGATTATTACACCAAATGTGGCGCTTACAGATATTGTTCGTTCGTTAATAATTGTTAATTTGTAGGCAGCTGGGGTCCCGGCAATAGATATTTTACCGTGAGATTACCCGGTTAATCCCTATATCCTCCAGTGTGTATAAACGGATTACATGTAGATTAATCCCCAAGCTTATCTCACCTTATAATTAAAACTCTAACATTACCTGGGGGTTGGGGTTGGGTTAGGGTTGGGCTTAGGGAATGTAAACTCTGTATGGGTCAACAAAGGAGATGTCACTCAGGTATGTCACGGGTGAGGTGGATAACAGTAGTAACGTATACAGTCCTTGTTAACACATATACACAAAACTTAAATTTCGCCTTTGTTGAGAAAAATCCCCAAATCCCAAGAAAATCAGAAAAATCACAAGAAAATTCCATGAAAGTTCCAAGAAAATCAGAAAAATCACAAGTAAATTCCGTAAAAGTTCCAAGAAAATCTGGAAAACCCCAAGAAAATCCAGAAAAAAGCGAAAACATGGATATTCGTAAAAGGTATTTTACCGCTGGACAGCGGTAATCACAAGATGATAAGAAGAATAATGTTGTCATGTACTACTCGAGGAGATGCTGGTGAGTCAGCTCGTGTCATAGTGAGGAACAAGGCGTGTGGGTATAGCAGCAATTGGCTTGACGTTCACCCGGGCAGGCCCTGGACGATAACATACGGCAGTACCCACCTGATCGCCCTAAACACACTAGAGTCTGTCTGGTCCAAAGCCAAACCTGCAACACGTAAGTGTGAAAATATTGTGTTTCATTGTGGACGTGAAGAATACCAATTGAGTAACTTCTGACGATATGCAGCTTATGTTGTGTTTACTGTTAGCTAATGTACTCACTTGTGCTAATATTAGGTGAATGTATTCATTACGATATGTCACTGAACCTCCAGTTTCCCTCTTGTAAATTGATTATTTGTATTTGACAGGTTTGACCCAAATAAACTGTATCGACTTGACGTGGCAGGTTAATCTCCTTACCGAGCGTTCATAGTATTACTGTATTCGCAAATCCAAAAAAAATATATATATATTTTCCCAAGACCACTAACAGATGTAGATAAAACAGCAACATATAAGATCGATGTAGATGATGTTTTTAATTCCTTTGATGTCTGCTACACTGGTGGAAGGGGAGGAGGAGGGAGGAAGGGTAGAGGGGAAGGGAGAGGACCGGGGAGTCTTATGAAGTAATGAAGGTGTAAATATAGTCATTTCTCCCCTGAAAACCTGTGTTTATATTTATCATCATATCTTGCTCACTTTTCGCGAATATTAGCGTGTTTATCGTTCTACCTTCATAAAATGATCATATATTACCTAAATGGGAGAGATGTGTACAATAATGTCGTTATGTTCCGATGAAAATACTAACTCAACCAAGTTCTCAAATGTCCTCAACTAAGACAACCAAACCTTAGCTTACATTACCCTCTCTCTGTTATCTCCTCAGCAATAAACAGATATCCCTGACTTTACCTTATCAATATATACTAGTAATTACATGATTTTTTATTATTTCATTTTCATCAATAATAATCTCTTTTTTTTTAGTAATATTTCACCACGTTACTCTACCATTCTTATTCCCTTCTCATTATTCTTCTCTCCTCTACCCATCGTCCCCCTTTACACTCGGCTATGCTTTTGAGAGTGGAGTGAGGTGCGTTTCAACCCAGAATAACATTAGGGACTTCAGGCCTCGTTTCTCACGTGATATACTGCCGTTCTGTCTTATCACTCCTATCTGTCTTTCTCTCTCTGTCTCTGTAAATTTTTCTCTTTTGTTTCCTATTTTTCGTTTTTTCTCTCTCTTTCTGCCTGTCTGATTCTTTCTTTAAATTTATCTCTTTTATATCTCTCCTCTCTCTCTTTCTTTCGGGGAGCAGATAGTACCAAACGGAACCACAAAGGGAGGATTGGTTTGATATTAGTGTTGGTGTGAGAATGGTTCTGGTGGTAGTGACAGTAGTAGCGTTGGTAGTGATAGGGGTCATGGAGGCAAATGGTTTCAGTCTTAATAAACAAGAATTTACAGATGCCAATGCTCTTAGGTGCGGTGGCCAGTAGAAGGTTTGCCCTCCCAATGCGTGTGTGGCTCTTCCTATGACGTCGATCACGCCATGGTTTGTAAAGGGGCTTCATATGCATGAGGCATGACGAAGTAAGGGATCTCACAGCAAATATGTTGAAGGAAATCTGCGTGATGTATAACCGACCCTCCTTCCATTGGATGGTGAGAATTTCAACATAGGACTTCAAACACATCCAACGAAGCCCGTGTTGACGTCAGTGCTCGAGGATTCTGGACGCAGGGACAGAGGCCTTCTTCGACATCAGGATTTTGATCCATGGCCGCATGTCACTGTAACCTAGCTCTCGATGCTGCACACAGGAGGAACGAGAACGACAAGATAAGGGAATACAGGGAAGGTGAAAGGTTGATCAAGGCAGCTTCACTCCTCTAGTGTTCACAACCTCTGGTGGGATGGGACAGCGCAAGATGCTTCTACGCCAGACTCGTGGAGGTGATATCGAACAGAGCAGCAGCCCAAGTTATGTTACAGCCTGGATGAGATGTCGACTGTCTTCTCTCTCTTTAGGTCGGCTTTACTCTGCCTCAGGGGAACGAGCATTGGCCCAAAAGCAACAACAGTTGCAGATATTGACTATGAGGCAACAGTCACTGAATGCCATAGATCTTCGGTTCAACTAACTTAACACAGCTAGAACAGCTACTTATGTATTAGGATATTTAATTTTAAAGTAAGAAAATAGTAAAGGGAGGATGGAGGGTCATAGTGAATAACATTGGTGTGGTAGTAGCAGTGGTGGTGGTAGTGGATGAAAGTCGCAGTGGTGGTGGTGTAGGGTGGAAGTGGTAA
Organism: Homarus americanus; assembly: GCF_018991925.1. NCBI lineage: Eukaryota > Metazoa > Arthropoda > Malacostraca > Decapoda > Nephropidae > Homarus > Homarus americanus. The sequence continues at coordinate 17,332 of NW_024727394.1, forward strand.
TGGTGGTAGTAGTGACAGTAGTGGCGGTGGATGGGGATGGTGGTAGCATAATTGATGGAGGTGGTAGTGGTGTTTGTAGTGGTGGTGGGTGGTGATGGGTGATGATAGTAGTGTTAGTAGGAGTGGTGTTGGTGGTGGAAGTGGTGGTAGTGGTTGGTGGTAATGATGGTGGCAGTAATGGGTAGTGGTGGTGAGTAGTGGTGGTGGTAATGGTGTGGGTATGGTGGCAGAATGGTAGTGGTGGTGGCAGTAATGGTGTGGTGGTGGCAATGGTAGTGGTGGTGTCAGTAATGGTAGTGGTGGTGGCAGTAATGGTGTGGTGGTGGCAGTAATGGTAGTGAGGGCTTAATGGGTGATGGGCAGTAATGGTAGTGATGGTGGCAGTAATGGTAGTGGTGGTGTCAGTAATGGTAGTGGTGGTGGCAGTAATGGTGGTGGTGGCAGTAATGGTAGTGAAGGTGGCATTAATGGTAGTGATGGTGGCAGTAATGGTAGTGATGGTGGCAGTAATGGTAGTGGTGGTGTCAGTAATGGTAGAGTTGGTGGCAGTAATGGTAGTGGCAGTAATGGTGAGTGGTGGTGGCAGTAATGGTAGTGGCGGTAATGGTAGTGGCAGTAATGGTAGTGGTGGTGGCAGTAATGGTAGTGGTGGTGGCAGAAATGTTAGTGGTGGTAGTAGTAATGGTAGTAATGGTAGTGAGTAATGGTAGTGTGGTGGTGCGGTAATGGTAGTGATGGTGGCAGTAATGGTAGTAGTGGTGTCAGTAATGGTAGTGGTGGTGACAGTAATGGTAATGGTGGTGGCAGTGATGGTAGTGGTGGTGTAAGAAATGTTAGTGGTGGTAGTAGTAATGTTAGTGGTGGTGACAGTAATGGTAGTGATGGTGGCAGTAATGGTAGTGATGGTGTAGTAGTAGTGGGTGACAGTAATGGTAGTGGTGGTGTCAGTAATGGTAGTGGTGGCAGTAATGGTAATGGTGGTGGCAGTGATGGGTAGTGGTGGTGGCGTAATGGTGGTGGTGATGGCAGTAATGGTGGTGGTGGTGACAGTAATGGAAGTGGTGTGGCGTAATGGTAGTGGTGGTGGTGGCAGTAATGGTAATGGTGGTGAGGATGGAGTGGTGGTGCAGAAATGTTAGTGGTGGTAGTAGTAATGTTAGTGGTGGTGACGTAATGGTAGTGATGGTGGCAGTAATGGTAGTGATGGTGTCAGTAATGGTAGTGGTGGTGACAGTAATGGTAGTGGTGGTGTCAGTAATGTGGTGGTGGTGACAGTAATGGTAATGGTGGTGGCAGTGATGGTAGTGGTGGTGGCAGTAATGGTAGTGGTGATGGCAGTAATGGTAGTGGTGGTGACAGTAATGGAAGTGGTGGTGGTGGCATGGTAGTGGTGGTGGTGGCAGTAATGGTGAGTGGTGGCAGTAATTGTAGTGTTGGTGTATTGGTAGTGGTGGTGACAGTAATGGTAGTGGTGCTGGCAGTTATGTATTGGTGGTGGCAGTAATGGTAGTGGTGATGGCAATAATGGTAGTGGTGGTGACAGTAATGGTAGTGGCAGTAATGGTAGTGGTGGTGGTGGCAGTAATGGTAGTTGTGGTGGCAATTGTAGTGTTGGTGGCAGTATTGAGTGGTGGTGGCAATGATAGTGGTGCTGGCAGTGATGGTATTGGTGGTGGTAATGGTAGTGGGGCAGTAATGGTAGTGGTGGTGGCAGTAATGGTAGTTGTGGGGGCAGTAATGGTAGTGGTGGTGGTGGCAGTAATGGTAGTGGTGGTGGTGGCAGTAATGGTAGTTGTGGTGGCAGTAATGTAGTGTTGGTGTATTGGTAGTGGTGGTGGCAGTAATGATAGTGGTGCTGGCAGTGATGGTATTGGTGGTGGCAGTAATAGTGGTGGTGGCAGCAATGGTGGTGCTGGCAGTAGTGGTGAGGGGTGAACCTGGTGCAGAATAACATTACAAACATCAAAGCGAGACAAGTCACTGTAACCTGGGTGTGTGGTTCTCCGGCCTCTTCTGCTACACTGCACGTCTCTCTCTCTCTCTCTCTCTTCCATACACCATTACGTTCAGTGAATTGCTTTTGATATTTCCGGCACTTTCTACGATGCTGTGTGGATTTCGACCCCTGGTATGTATGTATGTAATAATAATAATAATAATAATAATAATAATAATAATAATAATAAACGGTTTATTAATAGAGTTGCAGCCAGTGGCTGAAAATGTACAGACTTACATTTGATTTAGACATAATGATATAATTTTTACAGGGTTGTACAGTACATAAATCAGGAGTTGTTTATAATTTTAACAATAGATGGGATGGTGCTGTTCTTTTATCTATCGGTGGGCTCTTATGGGCTGAATTTTGTTGTAGTGGCGGACTGCGCGAGTTGGCTGGGGGCTGCAGGTGGCAGGAGGTGGCGATGACGAGGGTGGTGCAGTAGTCCCCGCCAAACCTTTCCAGTGCTTGGTGGTGGAGGTCACTGAGGGATGGCATTCAGGGTGGAGAGAGCGTTGGCCGTCTGCACCGAGCATGATTCTGCAGGCCCTTTTCTGTACCTTCTCTAGCTGACGTTGTTGGGTGGAGTTGAGAGAAGACGACCAGGCTGGTGACGCATACATTAGTTTGGGGAGAATAAAGGCGTTGTAGATGGTCCTCAGCTCTGGCGTGGGTGTCCCAAGACCTAAGTCGTCATAGCATGTAGAGACGGTACGAGGTTGCCTTGACTGTATTATTTACATGGGCCTTCCAGTCCAGTTTGTTGTCTATAGTTACACCAGGAGTTTGGCAGACTGCACCAGCTGGAGAGGATGGGCACCACTGTGACTGCTGGGGCTTGCACTGGAGTGGTGGCGGTATTGATGCATGACTACGGTTTTGGTGTGGTTGATGGTGACCTTGTTCTCCATAGTCCATGCATGTAGCCTGTCCAGGGTGCCTTGTAGCGATGAGTAGTCTGGCGGTTGTCCACTGAAACCCACAGCAGTCATCCACGTACTTCCACCTGTGAGGAGTGTCCGATAGAGCGTCGTTGATCAGGATGAGGAAGCACAGTGGTCCCATCTTGGCCCCTGGGGAACACCGCAGATGAGGTGTTGGAATGTGAGACCAAGCCCTGATACCTCACTGCCTGGCAACGTCCACTCAAGAAATAAGTAAGCCATGAGACCAGGTTGGTGGGCAGCCCTAGTGCAATAGCCTTGTTGATAACAGTGCAGTGATCAACAAGGCCAGCCTTCCTTAAGTCCACAAGGGCAACGGCCAGTAGTCTTACGTTTCTGCAAGTTTTTGTGCAGAAAATCCAGAAAGCTCACCAAGCAGTGTGATGTAGAGGAGGTCCTCATATTGCCAAATTGCTGTGGATCAATTGACTGATAGATACTGGCAAATGCCCACTCAAAACAAAGTCCTCACAAAGTAGACTGGGTATGGGGGAATGGCAACTGGCCGTACTGGCTGTATGTGTATGTATGTATCAGTCCATGTTGTAAGTCTGCATAAATGTAAGTTCATACATGCATACATATACACATGTCTGTATGTATCTATGTATGTGTTCGCTGAACTGGTAAAGGAATTTGTATCTCAAAACAACAAACAATTCATTTATACCACATGGAAGCTTTACTGTGGTGTCCGTTTATTCATGGTAAGCTCACGTGTGTGTGTGTGTGTGTGTGTGTGTGTGTGTCCTATTAGAGCCATCAGATGGTCGTCAACTTCAATTATCTCACACCGTGCCGACAACACCAGCTAATCGGAGAGGCCATAACTCTTCATATACGAGCGGATGTCTTGGGAAAGGTGCCTCCGTAGCAGAACAGAGAGATATCGTTCTACCATAGACGGTTGGGAGGACCACCTACACCTCAGACACACCCACGCCACCTTCGGTACTCCACCCACCTTCAGACACTCCCACACCACCTTCAGGCACTCCCACTCCACCTTCAAACACTCCCACACCACCTTCAGACACTCTCACACCACCTTCAGGCACTCCCACACCACCTTTACACCACCTTCAGAAACTCCCACACCTTCAGACATTCCCAACCACCTCGGGTACTACCACACCACCTTCAGACACCCCCACTCCACCTTCAGACACTCCCACACCACCTTCAGACACTCCCACACCACATTCAGACACTCACACTACCTTTAGGCACTCCCAAACCACCTTCAGGCACTCCCACACCATCTTCAGGCACTCTCACACCACCTTCAAACACTCTCACCACCTTCAGACACATCCACACCATCTTCAGCCAATCTCACACCACCTTCAGACACTCCAACACCGCCTTCAGACATTCCCACACCACCTTCAGACACTCTCACACCACCTCAGACACTCTCACACCACCTTCAGGCACTCCCACATCACCTTCAGACACTCTCACACCACCTTCAGACACTCCTACACCACCTTGAGACACTCCCACCCCACCTTTGTGTATTCCCACCCACCTTCAGACACCCCACACCACCTTCAGGCACTCTCACACCACTTTCAGGCACCCCACTCCATCTCCAGACACTCTCACACCACCTTCACACTCCCACTCCACCTTCAGACACTCACACACCACCTCAGGCACTCCCACATCACCTTCAGACACTCTCACACCACCTTCAAGCACTCCCACTCCACCTCGACACTCCACACCACCTTCAGACACTCCCACACCACCTTCAGGCACTCCCACATCACCTTCAGACTCTCACACCACTTTCAGGCACTCCCACTCCACCTTCAGACACTCCCACACCACATTCAGGCACTCCACACCATCTTCAGACACTCCCACACAACCTTCAGACACTCCCACACCACCTTCAGACACTCCCACACAACCTTCGGGTACTCCCACTCCACCTTCAGGCACTCTCACACCACCTTCAGACACTCCACTCCACCTTCAGACACTCCCACTCCACCTTCAGACACTCCCCACACCACTTTCAGGCACTCCCACACCATCTTCAGACACTCCCACACCACCTTCAGACACCCCACACCACCTTCAGACACTTTTGCGCCACCTTCAGACACTCCCACACCACCTTCAGACACTCCCACACCACCTTCAGACACTTTCACACCACCTTCAAACACTCCTACACCACCTTCAGACACCCCACACCACCTTCAGAAACTCCTAAACCAACTTCAGACACTCCCACACCACCTTCAGACACTCCCGCACCATCTTCGGGTATTCCCACACCACCTTCAGACACTCCCCACCCACCTTCAGACACTTCCACACCAACTTCTGCACCTCCACTCCACCTTCAGACACTCCCACACCACTTTCGGTACTCCCACACCACCTTCAGACACTCCCTACACCTTCAGACCTCCCCACCCACCTTCAGACACTCCCACACCACCTTCAGGTATTCCCACTCGACCTTCAGACACTCCACACCACTTTCAGACTCCCACCTTCAACCTCCACCACTTTCAGGTACTCCCACACACCCCAGACACTCCCTACACCTTCAGACACTCCCACCACCTTCAGACACTCGCACCACCTTCAGGTATTCCCACTCGACCTTCAGACACATCCACACCATCTTCAGCCAATCTCACACCACCAGACACTCCTACACCGCCTTCAGACATTCCCCACCACCTTCAGACACTCTCACACCACCTTCAGACACTCTCCACCACCTTTGGGTACTCCCACTCCACCTTCAGACACTCCCACACACCAACCAGGCACTCCACTCCACCTTCAAACACTCCCACACCACCTTCAGACACTCTCACACCACCTTCAGGCACTCCCACCACCTTCAGACATTTTCACACCACCTTCAGACACTCCCTACACCACCTTCAGACACTCCCACCACCTTCAGACACTCCACCACCTTCAGGTACTCCCACACCACGTTCAGACACTCCCACTTCACCTTCAGACACTCCCACACCACCTTCAGACACTCCACAGCCTTTGTGATTCCCTCCACCTTCAGACACTCCCACCACCTTCAGGTACTCTCACACCACCATCAGAGACTCCAACTAATAATATTTTTTCTGTTTCAGATTCTTGATGCATTTATAAGTTGATAATATTTTGCGATGGCTGCTTGTGTCAGGACGAGGAACCAAAATCCAGCCATCTCAGTCACTATCTTGGGTCTGGAGAGAGCTCTAAGCAGGAAGGTTTGCCATTGAGATGCTTTGAGACGGTGTTTTAACTAGCAAATCAGTGAAAAGAACCAAAGAACTTTACACAAACAAAGACATTGCCAGTGATATGACCAAAGCTGTTCGGCACAGTACAATTTTTGGCTAACGCCTGTCTGCTTCCGTCATAACAACAAGTCAGAAGAAGATTAGTGAGACTGCCAGCTGAAGTTGGGAAAAAGGCAAGATATCTCTTGGGAGAGGAAAATCCTGGTAGTTAAGGACAGCTTTGCTGCTAACTGGACCAGTTATTTGACATAATTACTTGCAAGCCCAATTGTTCTCTGTCCTGAGCTTGGATGCGATCGTGACTGTAAATCCGAGGCCCACATCTCCTGTATTTGCAAGCGTGAACTGAAGATTCCTTGTGATCGAACTGGCATTTGTCAAAGCACAGAGAGAGAAGAGTCACAGAGGGGCTCTATACTTTCAGCCAAGAGATTCCGGAGTCCAAGAGACAGGAGGCTGCTGAGAGAGACAGAAGAGGAGAAGAGTTGTTTAGAAAAGAGACTTGAGAAGGCCTAGGTGTAAAGGTCATGATTGAGCCGGTTGATTCAGAGTTTAATGATTTCTATGGCTGATCCGAGTGCTGACCAGGAGAATGGTGACTTTGTCCCTAACCCAGAAAAATAATGATCCCAAACCTTCCAGGCATAAGATTCGAAATAGGAAAGATATCCTGAGCATAGCCTGGCCAGCATGCGACACCACACTGGTCTCAGAGAAACTGCAGAGATAGCAACAGCCGCCTTGATTGACGGTGGTTTGATAACACCGATGATGTTCACTGGTGATAGATCATAACAAAGCAAGGAGAGTCTCAGAGAAACTTGTCAGTAACCTAGAAGAGGGAGTTGATAAGGGATAAGAGAAAATGAATCAATTGTTTGTCTTTTGATGGGAGAAGGGATGAAGTGGAGTTCATGGAAAGTGGAGGATCGATGCAAGTTGTTCCCTGCCAAGGTGAAGGAGGAACACTACTCCTGCTGCAGTGAACCAGGAGGAAGTATTTGTGATTTCTACCCAGAGAAAGATGAGCATCACAGAAACTAGCTTGAGATATAGTGGCAGATAACATTGTGAATCATTGGGTTTCAGAGAGAGGAACGTAGACCAGACCTTGAGGCCATTGAGGGGACAGCACCAACACGAACACAGGTTGGCAGGCAACAAGGAAGTGGGATAGAGTGAAGATTGGGAGGAAGCTGGTCTGGATTGTTTCCAGACCTCCAGCCACCAACGAGCCGCCACCAGACATCTGATCCAGGAGCTGGATGGCAAGACTTTTCAAAACAACAGATGGTCTGGGTCCTCTCGGCAAGATGCTGACTCGCTACTGAGTTAGAAATAAATCCGAGCTTTGGAAAATCACAGTTGGCCTCCACTCGTTGAGCTGGTACTTGATTGTCATTGACGACCTGGAGTACTGACCAGCACTATGGTTACATGGATTTGGTGCCATCAAAACTGGGGTCATGCCTGAGCAGACTTGCTTACCCGGTGGTGACAGGTCCAGTCCCATCTAGGTGCCTCACAACGGCCTCAGGTTCTGCAGAATTTGGGGTCGCCCAATACAAATCGAGGGAACCAGCTTACAAATCAGAATTCTATTGTCCACCTATCAGAGGTCATACGCAAAATTTAGTATTCGTAACACCAAGGTCAAGTCATCGTTCTCGAAGGTCCGAGGCATGTTCTCTTCCAGCTTGAGCTCCTGAGGAGTCAGCCAAGGAAGGTTGTTCAGATTGTGGAGCGGAGCTGTGAGAGTCTTCCTGGTATGTAGCTCATCCCCGAGCAGTTCTGCAGACAATGCTCTGCAGTAAGGATGAAAGGAGAGGAGAGAAAAATTGGCAGTCAAAAAGATCTTGGATGTAGAGACTTATAGGAAGGATCTGGGCATGACGAATCAGTTGGTGACGATTCCTTCAGGGTCAGGGAAGACTCCTGAAGTCAATCTAGGTGCCAAGACCCTCACTGATCTCATAGATCTGGATAACATCAGGCTGGCAGTGTTGAAGCCCCCTCTTACCTGCAGCCTCACCAATGTTCAGAGTCAGAGCTTTCCTGGACAACCCCATGCATGTCCCTGCCTGGCCCTCGCACACCCAGAGTATAGAGCGTTGTGTACAGCAAGTGAGCGAGGCCAGCAGTCACGTGTACAGCCAGGAGAGGAGGGAAGGCTACATCCGAGCTCAGGTGGTCAGCAGGGAGGTGATGAGTAGAAACAGAAGCAAGAAAGACATGTTCTCTATGGTGTGCAGCAACACCGGGTCGTAGTTGTAAAACCGGTTTTTGTATTTGATGATTTTGTTTTCTATAGGAATATTAAATTTAATAAATGTGTCAAGATCATTCGTTTCACTATTCTGGATCATTTTCATCCTAATAAATTAACCTGATACATTTACTTTACTTTAAATAAGCTATTTAGTGGTGTTGGTAAAAGGGTGGGAATACTGAATTTTCATAAGATTTCAAGTTAAAATTTACCTAGCAAAAAATAAAAACTTTTCAAATCTGAAGATATCACATGATTCTGCACATAGAACTACATCAGTAATACCATGGGCCGATTTTTCAAACTAAAAAAAAAAATTCGCCTCCGTATGACACACCCTAATATGGCATCCCGAAAATTGTGACCAAGTCCCAGGTTGCTAATCTGACTTTCTGCCTCATTTATACACAATTACAGGGTCTCAATTGTTTCTCTTACAACATACATACAGGGTGTCCATAAATGATTACCCTGATTAAAACATAAGGGCATACTGTTTTTAGGTTGATCATTTATGGACACCCTGTATATCGTTTCTCACTGTTGATATTTTTTTTATTTTTTTATTTCTTTATTATTATTATTATTATTATTATTATTATTATTATTATTATTATTATTATTATTATTATTATTATTATTATTATTATTATTATTATTATTATTAGTGTTTGTGTTATTATCATCATTATTACTTTATTATTATTTTTTTTCTTATAAATTTTATTTACTATGAATTATTATTATTTTTTTTATTATTACTACATCCCCCTCCCCGCCCCGTTGTGGGTCAGTGACCTGTGCCCAGGTGGGCTAATCCCCGTAAAAAAAAAATGAAGCAGTAAATAGTCGCGTCGAGTATGGCGTGTTGTTGTTCACAGTTGTGAGTCTATACCTATAACATGGCGGCGGCCAGAAGATCGCGCTGCATTAAGGGAGCATGTGACCTCATTCGAAAACTAAGAATTGGTAAGGTGTACACAACCATCACCATCTGCCAGGAGAGTCAGTCTGAGCTTATCGCCAATAATATAGACATCACTCCCGTACCGTTTACTATTAGTTAGAAGAAACGTTGTCGACACTTATGGATCATATTGCCAAATATACAACAATGAATTTATTACTTTTGATTGATTCAGCTCAAATAAGAAACAGCATCGACATACAAAGAGGAGCAGCAAAATGATGTTATCAGTCTTGTTGAGAGATCAACTCTCTGAAAGTACTCCCTTAAACCTGACGCCTGGATACACTGACCACGTTAATATTATGTTACCACTGGTGTACTTCTCGGTCTCAGACATGTGTGGTCTTGGAGTTTTGGTCGTGTGATATTATCAAGATTTATCTTATCCACGTTTTCATTGTGGATTTACATGATATATATATATATATATATATATATATATATATATATATATATATATCTTGATAAAATCAAAAGGGAAACAACGACACCTTAGCTGTTGTTTCCTTACCCTGTGTGATTTTATCAAGATTTATCTTATCCACGTTTTCATGTGGATGGATCACATGATATATATATATATATATATATATATATATATATATATATATATATATATATATATATATATATATATATATATATATAATTTTTTTTTCGCCACATACAGAGGCTAATTTATTGTGCACCCATACTCACCCAGTGAGCGGTAGCGCAAAGGGATTAAAGTTAAAGAGTAGAGGTCACAATGGGTGTGTCTGAGAGACCCCAGGGGTCAGGATATTATGGCACTGAATGTTGAAAAAAGGATTTTCAATACATTATTTGCTTAGTTCTCTACTCTACACAGGTTGATTTATTCAAACCTTCGTGAATATACAGCAGTGTGAGGCAATACACCTGGCAGCACATTTTGTTATTCACACCTAGAACATAAGAACATTAGAATGGAGGAAACTGCAGCGGGCCTATTGGCCCATACTGGGCAGTCCCGTTTACACCCAACCCCTATCGCTCATATATCCATCCAACTTATATTTGAAACTATCTAGCGTGTTCGAGGAAATGATGATGTTTGGTATTTTGTTCCACTCATCCACTACTTTATTTCCAGTGTTTACCTTTCTCCCGCCTAGAACAAAATTTGTCTAACTTAAAACCATTGCTACGAGTTCGCTCCTGTTTGGATAGTTTGAATACCCTTGTTATATCACCTTTGTTTAACCATAACTTCCTTTTATACACCTCTATTATATCGCCCTTCACCCTACATCTCTCGAGGGAGTGCAAATTATGATGCTTTAACCTGTCTCTGTACTCAAGGTTCCTAATGCCCGGGATAAGTCTTGTCGTTCTCATCAGAATTCTTTCTAGGGATTCTATATCCATTATGAAGTACAATGACCAGAACTGAACCGCGTAATCCAAGTGAGGTCTCACAAGCGCAAGATATAATTTTCGGATAACCTCGCTAGTCTTGTAACTAACACTCCTTTGTATGAACCCAAGTAATTTGTTGGCCTTGTTTCAAGCCAATACACATTGTTTACTTAGTTTAAGATTTCTCTATAACAACGTTGTTCATCTGATATCTGGTTTCTCTATTTACATCTCCTAGACTAAGTACTTTACATTTGTCCACATTAAATTTCATCTGCTATTTTTCAAAACATGCGAAAAATTTGTTTAGAACTTCTTTTAGTTTTGCCAAGTCCTCGTCAGATTTAATTACACGTCCTATTTAAGTGTCGTCAGCAAATTTATTTATGTTGCTGTCTACGCCTATATCTGCGTGAGTACAGCAGTGTGAGGCAATACACCTGGCCAAACACTTTATTATTCACACAAGCGTGAGTACGGCAGTGTCTGGCAATACAACTGGCTGCACACTTTATTATTCACATCTGAGTGAGCGACATTCAAGCACGTTTGTGTTTAGTTCTATACTTGGGAATTGACTTAGCTACTGAGTGCAAAAATGTGGATACAATAAACTATCCGCTCTATGTGGCAACATTCAAAGTTAAGCCATCACACACACACACACACACACACAGGTGAATAAACCATAAATATGTTATATGGAACATAAATATAACTTCCAAAATCACTCTCATATACTTCCTCACCGCGGCCTGACGAAATAGTACAACCGTAATGTTCTGTCAGGGCTCAGGTCGAGGCTCCTCCTTACTGATCATCTATACGTGTGTGTGTGTGGTGGTGTGTGTTGTGTGTGTAGTGAAAATGGCGGGGATACGCTTTTGAATTTTGTCACATACAGCGGCTAGTTTATTGTGCAACTCATATTCAACCTGTGAGCGGTAGCGCAAAAATATTAAAGTTAAAGAGTAGAGTTCACCAAGGGTGTGTGTGACAGACCCCAGGGGTCACGATATTATGGTATTGAATGTTAAGAAAAAGTATTTTCAATACATTATTTGTTTAGTTCTCTACTGTACATACAGGTTGATTTTTTCACACATTTGTGAGTACAACAGTGTGAGGTAATACACATGGCCGCACACTTTGTTATTCACACCTGCGTGAGTACAGTAATGTGAGGCTGCACACTTTGTTATTCACATTTATGTGTTTAGTTCTATACATGGGAAATAATATAGCTACTGAGTTCAAAGAAGTGGATACAATTTTAAAATATTAGCTATATTGTCATTAGAGATAGCGTTGTGCCATTTCACAGTGTGTATGGATCTGTCTCTAAAAGGTTCTACCTTCACACAATGAAGACGTATTGTTTGATTGGGTCAAGGTCAATACACTAGCGTAGCTAGGGGGGGGGGGCGGTCCGCCCCGGGCGGCACTTTTGGGGGGCGGCACTTTTGGGTCTGCTCATCACCCATATCTGCAGCTACTGGAGACGTTAATCCATCCCTTTGTATCGGCGGCAAGTTAATCCTTGTCGTGTCTGACCTAACACCTGACCCACATCATCACGCCCCGCCACCTTGCTTCTGTAACCTGTTGAGGATTAAGGAAACAACTTCAAACAAGTACGCCAGTGAGCTCATGTGGTGTGGGTCAGGTGTTAGGTCAGACACGACGAGGATTAACTTGCCGCCGATACAAAGGGAAGGATTAACGTCTCCAGTAGCTGCAAAACCATGCAGTCTCGGGTCATATCAGTTCATGTACAGCCGAGCAATCCACCAGTTACAAGCAATTCACTTCAGTTCTGCACAAGTCTCCATCGTGACAAGACGAGGGGAGGCTAGACGACTTTTAAGTTCTCTTGTGTTTTCGATCCAGTTATTTACTTCGTTGGAAGACATAATACTATAAGGTAAGAAATATTAAAGTATTGGTTAAAAAATATTGATGTGACTTTTGCTGCGGTACTGAGATTAAATATTAAGATTTTGTTTCACAGCTTTGCGATTTTATACTAAGACACTATCCTCACTGGGGTACAGACAAAAGCCCCCCCGACAAAAGCCACCCAGACAAAAGCCCCCAGACGAAAGCCACCCAGACAAAAGCCCCCTGTGAGAGGAGTTTTTCGAAACTAAAACTGATCAAGAATTACTTAAGATCTACTATGAGCACCTTGCGGTTGAGAAATCTTGCCATACTGTCTATAGAGCGACAATTGACAGATGAAATAGTTTTTGACAATGTCATTGAAGAATTTGCCAACAAAAAAACAAGAAAAGTTACTTTGTAGAAAGTTGTAGTTTTCATTTCAGAAATAAAGATGGTCCTAATTTTTTACACTTTTTTACTTTTTTCCCTATCCTATATGTCGTTTTTGCTTTTTGTTTAACTGTTACTTATAAAGTTTAAGTATGTTTGGGGTGTATTTAAAGCATACTATATTTGAGTATGTGAAAGTACAGTAATATTATAATGGTACACAAACTATTTAATATATATATATATATATATATATATATATATATATATATATATATATATATATATATATATATATATATATATATATATATATATATATATATATATATGCTGATAACCACAAGGAAAGAAGAAAAAACGAAGTTCCCAAGCGCTGTGTAATTCACATCTTCAGGGGGTGAGTATATATATATATATATATATATATATATATATATATATATATATATATATATATATATATATATATATATATATATATATATATATATATATATATATATATATATATATAAAAGTGAGTCACTGTGCAATATGTATTTTTTGTATGGGCACGGGGAGGGCGGCAAACTCAAGGGCCGCCCCGGGCACACACTCTAGCTACGCCACTGGGTCAATATTCTTAGGCATGGTGACCAATGTAACAGGTCACTAGTCAGTCTGACACTGACCGTTGTAACTGTGCCAACCTCTAGTGCTCCGGTAGTTTTATTATTTATTTTCTTTGTCTATTAGTTTTGATATCTGAATATTTTTAATTTAAAAGTGTTATTATGCTCTCGCTCCGTCATGGACCATGTCCTGTAGTCTAATGTTTTGGGGATAATTATCTTTCAGTGCAGAGAACCTTTATCGCTTCTAATAAACTGGACAAATCTTCACGTCTGTAATTTTGTGTTGAGAGTCAAGATGGGGGCAGCCCAGTCAGTGAGTGAGATAAGGTTTACCACAGAGACAGGTTGAGAATATTGGCTACATGGCGTCAGACAGTTACGTGATGGCTTATACATATATATGAGAATATCTTGTGGTGGTAGTGACACAAGGACACGTTCTCCACATATACGGTGGAGTAATATGTATCCTGTGTTGGTAGTGACACAAGGACACATCCTCCACATATACTGCGAAGTAATATGTATCCTGCCATTAACTTACAAGAAAAAATTACTTTGAAATCACGCACACAAATGGGATGTGTATATAATGAAGGGGACACTGACCGCGGTTTGCAGTGACCAAGATTCTGAAATTGCTGGGTGGAGGTATGGCGGAGGAACGAGTATGTGAAGCAGCTGGGTGAGAGAGGAGCCGCGATGAGCCAGATTGAGCAGCACACCAGACTACCCGACTTGAGGTGTGTGTGTGTGGGGGGGAGGGGGGGGGGGAGTCAGTCAGCCATGTCAAACATAATCCTAAAATGAAGAAGCAGTCGAATCTTTTTTATATATAAAGTGTATTGGCTTCTGTAAATTGTTGAGTGGCAGTTAACCCCTTCAGTACGATAATTTAAGTCATCTTACTGAAGGGATTTAATCATCGTATTCACTACTCAAGGTGATGTGTGAGCGTACTCAAGGTGATGTGAGCGTACTCAATGGGTTAATATATCGTACTCAAGGGGTTAATGATACATTGTCGTCGACTCTGGTCTGTCATCAGTATATTAAAATTTTATACTTGAATAGTTTGGTTAGGTATCTTACTCGTCCTAAGTATACATGAAAAACGTCGGCAAGAAAAAAAATCATCTGTCCAGGCTCTCAGTTGGCCCAGCCGTGTCAATGTTGCTATTATTGTCCACTCTGTATCTGTATTGTTCTGGTTAAATAAACTGTTTTAATATCAGAGTACCGAACCGAATATTTCCTTTTAGTGTTGATATCTCGCTCTGGCTCATCTCCACATAATCTGCATCACCCATATGAACACAACTTTATTAACAAAAAATATTTCAAAATAATTATTATCACCCTGGGGTCTCAAGATCACTCCCTTGACACCTTCACTCCGGGACGCCTTTTTTAATAGTTTATTTGGCCAACACCAGACGTACTGAAGGGGCTAGTAAACTATCTATCTCCACTAAAATCCTGTATTTATGAGTGGTGGAAGGTTGAGACAATTCCGTCGTTAGTGAGTTATGCTACAAGAGTCACACCTACAACACTCGCATACAAAACTGGATATTCTTCACCTGGGAATATTCATCATGTATAACACAATAACGAGACCACTTAACTGCTACACATAAACTAGTAATACAAACACTATCTTACCTGGTGTCATGTTATTTGCGTGTCATTCAGGAACAAATCACTCGGGCTTATATTCCTTTACAAAATTTGTTTCACTTGTAACAGCCGTGTTGTCTAGACTGGTAAAGGTGTGATACACTCAGTGTAACAGTTACAGTACCACCTCCATGTAGATGTGTTATCCTGTTATCCTTCGACCTCCATGTTCAGGGCTAGATGTGTTATCCTACCACCTCCATGTAGACTAACCACAATGTTGATAATCTACAACTGGCGAGGAACATAACAGAATTTCACCTCTTCTCGCCTCCTCGTACAATGAGGCTGGAGTCAGCTTTGTTCCTCGCGTCGTATGAGTCGGGTGATTAAGTTTTACCACACTCATCTTTACTGCCACTGGGGATGATATCACCATGGAGGAGCGTTGAATTGTTTTAATACGAGACCTGTGTACAATGATAAGTGTCTGGTACAAGGAGAGGGTGTTGTGTGTATGATAAATTATATCTTATACTTTAATAGTTTCTTTGATATGTGTGTATAACTCACCGTGTTGTGTATATTAAAGGCTTGTGTATATAACCAATATTATCACGTCTAGCATAACTTTCATGGTGATCGTTGATCTGAAGGAAAAGATGACTTATAAAAGGAATGATATAAATATCTACTTATGAATACAAATACGTAGTTAATAGTCGGATGAAGGTAATTAACCTTATTACCACAGTTTTTTGTTACAACTTAACAAATTAGTTCATATATGATAACATATGCCGTGCCATTTAATACATCGTTAATCATCACGATACATAAAAGCATTACACACACTACTACTACTACTACTTTTTTTTTTTTTATCGTGGCCTCCAGCTTCCCCCAATAGCCACACATTCGCCACCATTTTATTACCTTAATATTAAATATCCTAATACATAAGTAGCTATCCTATCTGTGTTGAATTAGTTGAGCCGCAGATCTATGCAGCAGTTGTCGGGATTGGGGCAGAAGTTCTCGTTCCCCTGAGGCAGAGCAAAGCCGACCGAAGGAGAGAGAAAGACAGTCGACATCTCATCCAGGCTGTAACGTAACTTCTGGGCTGCTGCTTCTGTTCGGAGATCACCTCCGCGAGTCTGGCGTAGAAACATCTTGCACTTGGTCGCATCCCACCAGAGGTTGTGAACGCTAGAGGAGTGAAGCTGCCTTGATCAACGTTTTGAATTCTCTCCCCATATGCCCTTCTCTTGTCGTTCTCGTTCCTCCTGTGTGCAGCATCGAGAGCTAGGTTACGGTGACATGCGGCCATGGGATCAAAAATCCTGATGTCGAAGAAAGCTTGCTGTCCCCGCGTCCAGAATCCTCGAGCACTGACGTCCACACGGGCTTCGTTAGATGTGTTTGAAGTCCTGTGTTGGATGATCTCACCATCCAATGGAAGGAGGGTCGGTTCTACCATGACATCCCGGCAGATTTCCTTCAACATATTTGCGGTGAGGTCCCTTACCTCGTCATGCCTCATGCATATGAAGCCCCCTTTCTTGCACACCATGGCGTGATCGCCATCATAGGAAGAGCCACACACGCATTGGGAGGGCAAACCTTCTACTGGCCGACCGTACCTTAGAGCAATGGCATCTGTAAATTCTTGTTTATTAAGACTGAAACCATTTGCCCTTATCGGTAACGTAGTTAACCAGTTTGAGGCGCCCACCTCCTGCTACTACTACTACTACTACTACTACTACTACTAATAATAATAGTAATTTGCTGTCACTCGGAATCGAGTATGACTATCATCCAGCTATGTTACAATGATATGAGTTATTAATGATGCCACCTTCGTTGGTGAGCTCTTAGGTGACTCGAGAGGCCAATATGGGATCGGTAGGGTCGTCCACAGATGTTGCACGTGGGGAGGGCTACATCTAGTGCGGGAGGGGCGGCGGCAGCGTCTTTCGAGCGCTGGAGCTTGTCTGCCTCGGTATGCAGTCGGGCTAATTCGAAAGTATTGACACCTTCTTGTGTGGTGCTCCTCCAAGAGTTACGGTGTGTAATAATAGTCTCCCAGGTGAGGGGGTCGAGTTGACACTTTTTCAGGTTTGTCTTAAGACTATCCTTATACCTTTTCAGCTGTGGGCAGCGTTACGTTTACTATTCGTTAGGTGACTGTATAACGAATGCTTCTTAGTAACAGCTGTAACAGTATGACACAATAATGGGGAGAACATAATATCTCGACCTTTACTAACTGTGTATCTGTTGAGGTGACTGTTACAGTGAATAACAGTTACTTGTGAAACTTTCGTATATGTAACAACCTTTCTGGGTTGTCACCACTTGTAATAATCACTTGTGAAGCCCTTTACCTTATATTCTAGACCAGGGGTCACCAAACTACGGCCCGGGGGCCGGATCCCAAGTCCTTCCCCGGCTCGTGGTAGCTCCGCCTACGCTCTGACGTTACCAGAGCTTTCGTTCTGGCTTGCAAGTATTGAACAGAATGATTATGCGGCCCGCGCTCGTCATTCTTTCAGTTATCCGGCCCACTGTGAAAAAAGTTTGGTGACCCCTGTTCTAGACGAACAAAAATATAGATCAAGGATTATTCTGTAGTGAAATCCAATATGTTCCTTTGTTTGTATTTATTATAAAAGGTTTCTATGGACATTTTCAAAAGGGATTATCACCGTAATTTACTCATTGTAGCTTTGAGTGTTAAATGATGATGGAGGCTATTTTAAATAGCTCTGCTAAATACGTCCTGTCGATTTGATAGTTGAGTGAGGATGAGTAGGGATCCGTCGAGGGAGAAAGGAATACATCCGACGTCCTCCCTCGAGGGAAGATGGAACCATCCACGATTGCTCTAAGTAACGTCTTCCTTTAGTGAGTGATATCCAACTACTGGCCGCAATAGGTGGCCAGAGAGCCGGTCACTTAAAGTTACAGGGGTTGATAGAGTATATAAGTCTAATGTAATTAACCCATTTATATAAATTGTTCTGCCTATAAGACGGGCTAATACACTGTAAAGCAGCTGCTTTGGCAGTCTAGTGTCGTCCAGGCGGGTAACATGGCCAGTCCAATGCAGTTGTTCATGGCTAATGGTAGCCTCGATGCTCCTACGGTTGGTGTCAGCGAGAATACTGGCATTTGTTCGTTTGTCTTCCCAGCGAACTCGGAGGATGGAACCACACACACACACACACGTGTATATCAAAACACCACCATAAACCTTCTATATCGGTTATTATGGCCAGCAACATCTCACTCACACCGACGTATCTCACCTGTGATAACCTCACCAGGGAAAAAATTACACTGATAATGAACAATATATGTGTCCAGTAGGAGGACTGGGCGCCGCCTGCACACAATATATAACTTATTATGATGGTGTTACTTTACCGAACCATCATTGCCCTTCACCTGACCATCACTGACCTTCACCTGACCATCACTGCCCTTCACCTGACCTTCACCTGACCATCACTGACCTACACCTGACAATCACTGACCTTCACCTGACCATCACTGCCCTTCACCTGACCATCACTAACCTACACCTGACCATCATTGCCCTTCACCTGACCATCACTGCCCTTCACCTGACCTTCACCTGACCATCACTGACCTACACCTGACAATCACTGACCTTCACCTGACCATCACTGCCCTTCACCTGACCATCACTGACCTACACTGACCATTACCCTTCACCTGACCATCACTGACCTACACCTGACCATCATTGACCTTCACCTGACCACTGACCTTCACCTGACCATTACTGACCTACACCTGACCATCACTGACCTTCACCTGACCATCACTAACCTACACCTGACCATCACTGACCTTCACCTGACCATCACTGACCTACACCTGACCATCACTGCCTTTCACCTGACCTTCACCTGACCATCACCTGCCAATCACTGCCCTTCACCTGACAATCACTGCCCTTCACCAACCATCATTGCCCTTCACCTGACCATCACTGACCTTCACCTGACCATCACTAACCTACACCTGACCATCACTGACCTTCACCTGACCATTACTGACCTACACCTGACCATCACCGACCTCACCTGACCATCACTAACCTACACCCTGACCTCACTGACCTTCACCTGACCATCACTGACCTACACCTGACCATCACCTTCACCTGACCATCACCTGACCATCACCTTCACCTGACCATCACTGCCTTCACCTGACAATCACTCTTCACCTGACCATCACTGACCTTCACCTGACCATCACTGCCCTTCACCTAACCATCATTGCCCTTCACCTGACCATCACTGACCTTCACCTGATCATCATTGCCCTTCACCTGACCATCACTGACCTTCACCTGACCATCACTGACCTTCACCTGACCATCACTGCCCTTCACCTAACCATCATTGCCCTTCACCTGACCATCACTACCCTTCACCTGACAATCATTGCCCTTCACCTGACAATCACTGCTCTTCACCTGACAATCACTACCCTTCACCTAACCATCATTGCCCTTCACCTGACCATCACTGACTTCACCTGACTATCACTGCCCTTCACCTGACCATCATTGCCCTTCACCTGACCATCACTGACCTTCACCTGACCATCGTGCCTTCACCTGACCATCATTGCCCTTCACCTGACCATCACTGACCTTCACCTGACTATCACTGCCCTTCACCTAACCTTCACCTGACCATCACTGACCTACACCTGACCATCATTGCCCTTCACCTGACCATCACTGACCTTCACCTGACTATCACTGCCCTTCACCTGACCATCACTGCCCTTCACCTGACCTTCACCTGACCATCACTGACCTACACCTGACCATCATTGCCCTTCACCTGACCATCACTGACCTTCACCTGACTATCACGGTCCTTCACCTGACCATCACTGACCTTCACCTGACCATCACTGCCCTTCACCTGACCATCATTGCCCTTCACCTGACTATCACTGCCCTTCACCTGACCATCACTGCCCTTCATCTCAACATTACAACTCACACAAAATATAATAAAAAGAACATTAATGAAATATATGATTGGGTTATTTTCCCACGTTGACGGTGAGTACTGTATTATGTATCTACAGTATATGTATATACAATATATGTATATGTGTATATATGTATTATACAGTATATGTATCTACTGTATATACAGTATATGTATCTATGTATCTACAGTGTATGTATCTATGTATATACAGTATACGTATATGTATCTGCAGTATACGTATATGTATCTATATGTATCTACAATATAAGTTTCGAACTCATTAAACAAAATTGGAAGTCCACAGAAACATTTTAAACTGAATGGAATACAATATACATACTTGGTGTTTATATTCATCATGACAAAGCCTCAAGTTATTACCTTCTTACTGTAAAAAGACCAGTGATGAAGATCCCACCTGTGAGGAAGTCAGTAGCCAGCGTGAGTTGGTGTATCAGTGGTTGAGTCTGGTGATACTTGAGTTGTTTAGGCAAGGTAGAGGGGTATAGGGAGGTGAACGGGTACTTCCTCTCAGGGGTACATAGGCAAGGTCTATAGAAGAGGAAGTCATCCCAGACCTGACCCAAAATGCGACCCAGCTCACGCTTGACGTCACTGGGTAGAGAGGTGGAGACACTACCTCTCAGTTGGCTGCAGCCACAACTGTGAAAACTGGTGTCCTCAGTCACGTAATGCCCGCTAATTGTGTTGTGTTTGGGTGTAATTCTTGGTTCAAACGAGGGGGGAATATACACTTCCATACACGTCCTAAAGATGAAGAACTAAGATACAGTGGATTAACCTCTTCAAGAGAAAAGACAACATTAATACTGCTGATGCTCGGATATGCTTGGTGGGCATTGAACAGCTCGCCAGAGGTTGACAGAATCTGCAGTTCATTGTAAAAGTCGTTTGATAACAATTGAATATGAATTTATTTATTTTTCATAAGTTTACCATAAATTTAACACTAGAGATTCCGTAAATAATGTCAAAAGCAAATAAATCTCTGTGCCCTGGTAGTGTTGTATAATGAATTGGAAAATCTGTCAGTCTATGGCAATGAGTTTTCAGGACACCCCCCCCCCCTTCTCCCTCTCCCCTTCTCATCACTTCCTCTGTACTTCAACTCTGATCTAGAAGAAGTGAGAAATGCAGAGACCTGACAGTTGTAGCATTAGTAAATATGACAAATTTTGTAACAAGAGGTACCGGTATGGCCAGCATAAGGACATAACCAGACAATGTGATGTAGTCGTGGCCAGAATTAGGCTAGGATACAGACACATCTGGCAAGTTAGTAACGCTGTACCCATACCGGAACACTCAGCATGTAAACTTTGTGATAAACCTTTAAAGCATACACTTGAACACTATATTATTGAATGTGACACTGTCAAAGACTTCAGGCCACCTGACTTACTGTATCTTGAACTATGTAATTACTTCATTGAATCAGGGGTGCTTGAGGACATTCTTGCTGTTTATCCCAAATTTGCTAGCCCACACTGATTAGTCTTCAATTAGAATATGACTCCAATGTATGTGATCCACTGACCTATATATGCTGCTGGTGAATGTGATGTATTTCCTTCTTTGTGTACGAACCTCTGTCCTGCGTGGCAGTGAACAGTGGCATTACCCACATGAATCTGACCTATATATAGTGTCAATGAATATGATGCATTCTTTGTGTACGAACCTCTGTCCTGTATGGCAGTGGAAAGTGACATTACCCACATGAATCTGACCGACGTATATGTATGTATGTGTGCGTGTGTGCATGTATATGTACGTGTACATGTATATGTGTATGTATATACGTATATGTATGTATATGTGTGTGTGTGTTTACATATATGTATATGTACTGTCAATGAATATGATGCAACTCTTTGTGTACGAACCTCTGTCCTGCATGGCAGTGAACAGTGACATTACTCATATGAATCTGACCTATATCATTTATAGTTGTTAATGAATATGATGTATTTCTTTGTGTATGAACCTCTGTCCTGCGTGACAGTGAAAAGTGATACCACCCTCAGTGTCAAGACCTGACTGAATTACTCAGAATAGGCAAACTGTACAACAAGCTCTGCCAATAAATTTGTTAAACTAAAAAATCTCCCCACTCCCTCTCCTACTTTCTCTAAGAACCTTAGAATGGAGGAAACTTCAGCGGTTCTATTGGCCCTTACTAGTTGGCCCCGTTTACACCCAACCCATATCGCTCACTTGTCATGTGAGGTCATAATTCCTGTCACCTGATGTCTACACTATTAGTATACTGAGCACAACAGAGAGGAAATGAACTCCTGTAGGCAACTGTATTTATAGTTATAATTACACTATCTTAAGCTGCACTTATTTAAATAAATAGCTAAAACTGAAATACATTGTTTTTCTTTAAACCTTTCCTTCTGTGTATCACCCACTACACTGACTGGTGTCCTTAGCTAAAGTTATATGCAAGATTAAACACTCTATTAGTATTATTTCCTATGTGAGACACTGAGATAACAAAGTATAGTATATAGAACCATAAAGTGTTCTGTTTGCAAGGGGTTTACCTCTTCTTCTATAGACCTTTGGCATAGGTAGAGGGGTATAGGAAGGTGGACAGGGACTGCCTCTCAAGGGTATAGGTAGAGGGGTATAGGAAGGTGGACGGGGACTGCCTCTCAAGGGTATAAGTAGAGGGGTATAGGAAGGTGGACGGGGACTGCCTCTCAAGGGTATAGGTAGAGGGGTATAGGAAGGTGGCGAGGACTGCCTCTCAAAGGTATAGGTAGAGGGGTATAGGAAGGTGGACGGGGACTTCCTCTCAAGGGTATAGGTAGAGGGGTATAGGAAGGTGGACGGGGACTGCCTCTGAAGGGTATAGGTAGAGGGGTATAGGAAGGTGGACGGGGACTGCCTCTCAAGGGTATAGGTAGAGGGGTATAGGAAGGTGAAGGGGACTTCCTCCCCTGATACCAACAAGTCTCTCGTAACTACCGTCACTCCTCCAGATAATGTTCCTTGGTTCCCTTTGATCTTTTACACTTATTGGCTGACTCGTTCATCATCATCTACAGGTTGATGATGAGAGTTACACTGTGTCTCCTTTAGGGTAGTATACCACATCAATAAGGTCCCACTGAAGAAGATAAAACACAGAAAAACAAGAACTCTTTGTTTTATCTTCTACAATGGGACTTAAGAGTTATACTATATAAGGTTTTCAGTTACAGTACCACGTGTGTTGTTTGACGTAGGTGGTGGACTCTAAGCAGGCGGCATCAGGGAAGTACAGTATTACCGTCTTGACTTATGTAGGATGGCAGGAGCAGTTGTTTCTTCTCTTGACAGATTATGATGGATGGTTTTTAATTTGTGTTTTTGTTAACTCAAGGTCAGTGGGCTGGTCTTATCTCCTTACACACACACACACACTCACTTACGATTGTTGTCTCCATTAACAGAATCCTAAACATCCTAATACCATATAAAAGTTTAGGAACACTGCCACTGGTCGGCCGGGAGTGTCCTTGTAGGTCTCCCCCAACACATGACCGGGACACATCATGTCCTCGACTTGCCAACCGTCCTCCTAGTAAGTAAACAATTACCCTAAAGTACCTTACAGTTCACCATTACAGTCTGAAGTGGCCATCATGAGTATTCTCTTCCACGTACACTCAGCTAAACCTCATTTACTATTACTGACATAACTCAAACATCGTCCTCCCCTCTCCCCTTCTCCTCCCCCTCCCTCCCCCTCCTCCCTATCATCCAGCTTCAAGTTACATAGTTACAATCTCTCGTTCAATCCCAAAAGTGGTGGAGGTCTCTGCTGATTATGTAAAGTCAGAGATTGCTTTCATCGTAATACTCTAACTTCTCTCCTCACTGTGATTCCAACGTTGACAATTCTGCTGGTGCTCAGTCTATTTAACACTCTCATTTAACATAACATTTAGCCTCATCCCACAAACAACCTCGTAATGCTGAGTGATTTTAACTTGTACTCTACAGGGTGGTTGAGGTACTCTGTCCACACTGATCAGCTCCATGTTGAGGGAAGTAATTTGCCACCTCAGTTAATCTTATACAACCAGTCAACAGTCACACACAGATCCATGTTAATATTATACAACCAGTCAACAGTCACACACAGATCCATGTTAATATTATACAACCGGTCAACAGTCACACACAGATCCATGTTAATATTATACAACCAGTCAACAGTCACACACAGATTCATGTTAATATTATACAACCAGTCAACAGTGACACACAGATCCATGTTAATATTATACAAGAAGTCAACAGTCACACACAGATCCATGTTAATATTATACAACCAGTCAACAGTCACACAGATCCATGTTAATATTATACAACCAGTCAACAGTCACACACAGATCCATGCTGCACACGTTGGCCATTTGCTCGATCTCCTTTTAACTGATTATCCCAATTTTCTTTATTCCCGGATCTTCTGACTAACTCTCTCTTCACAAGGTCTGTCCAACGAAATACAAGTATACAGCTGCCGTTGTTACCCTGCAAACTTTAGTATGGTGATATGTCATCATTTCTCTTCATCAAGAATTTGCCACTTGTCAAATAAGAGGCGAGACTTGATCGTGAAAGCATAAAGAAACAAACCCCTGCCACTAGTGGTCACAACAACAAGCTGGGTAAACACTAATTACTCTAATATTATATCCGCCAGGTTCTTAATAAGCCTCAGATTTAACTCATATTGAGGAGGAATAATACACTGCATAATTAGGAACGTATTTACAAAGACAAGTAAAAGAACAATTTAAATAGAAACAACCACAGCCTAAAGTAACCTAAACCCAACCGTACCATACACTTGAACAGTACAAAAGAATAAACCACGTATCTCCATGTACATATATCCAGGGTCCAGACCAACTGTACCAGGCTACCAGGACCATACTCTATCACCAGCCAAGCTCATCTGTCAGATTACAGATTGCCCCAGTGAGGGCTAGTTTATTGGGCACCCCCTTACATCCTGTGCAAGGTGAAGCGCAGAAGCGTTTACAGTGCCCAACTGGGAAGCATGCGGAGTTCATGCTTGCCTTTATGACTCATGCATTAAGGGCGTGGAAGCCTGAAGGATCATGGGTTTTGTCAGCAAGTTACATAAAGTGACAGAATGATGAGTGTGGGGATCATCTGTCCTTCCCACTCGCAGGCTGAGCTGGTGGACCCTTGACCCCACACAGTGCTGATACCATGTCGCCAATTAATTATAAAATTATTTTCCCTAACATACATATTTTACCTAACTAATACACGATAAAGGCTGATTTGCTTAATACATACCTATTATAAATCATTATAAATAGCTTATTAAACAATTATTACATACTGGAACAAAGTAATATAAAATATGGCCCTACCTACTGAACAAACAGGGTAATTACCTCTAAATTCACTTTATATTCGGTGCCACATAACAGTTCTCTCAGATGATTTATATTAAACTTTAATAAGACGTCCCTGTGGCTGTTTAGAAATATCTCCATTACCGACCAGAGAGTTCAAGACCCCAGGCAGCTGGATTAGTGATACAAGAACCTTAAGAAAACTTATTTTTCCTGTTAAAATCCCACAAATCTTTCGACGAAACATTTCCTTGGCCAGCCTGTCGTGTCGATTCCTTTAAGACGACGCTTCTCAATACTTAGCAAAATTTCACTTTACTGGACCCTCGGGGATTTGTGACCATTAAACACTCGTGGCTTCAGACATAGATTTATCTTGGGTGATTCATGTTTATTGTGTGTATTGTGCCACAGGTGGGTCTGTTGTGTCTCTTATTTGATGGGTAAAGTTTACTCTTACAGGTTTCCAGATGTCTGTGTAATAATAATTTTAGTTGTTGGTAAGACAATGATTGACAATCTTTCGCGAAGGATTGATCATTTGACTATTTTTTTATATCAATAATAAGGGCATGGTATTATTATTATTATTATTATTATTAGTATTAGTATTATTATTATTATTATTATTATTATTAAAGCTAATGTTATAGTTATTACCTACATCTTTCCTTGGCACGTAATTCGTAATTGTTGATGAAGAAAATGTTGGGAAGGATGAAATCATTTACACTCCACCTTGTGCTAAGGTTCTCCTGCCCAGTACAACAACTACACAGTAACAAGGTCATCCATTACCTAGACAACCAGATTTAACCTGCCGTCCTACTGTGTGTGTGTGGGGGGGGGGAGGGGGGTATATGTGGGATGTGTGTGGGGTTATGTATGTAGGGTTATGTATGTGGGATGTGTGTATGGGGGTGTACATGTGTATGTAGGGCTACTAGTGTATGGAGTTTTAATCATCCTCTTTCGTTGACGTGAGTCGTCTTGCTTACAACCAGACTTTTAAAAAAAATGAGTCACGAAGGACACTGCATTACAGTGCTTGACGGGGAAGTGTGGCGGTAAAATGATCTTTTATTATCGGAGTCAGTTATTTTTACCGCCACACCTCCCTGTCAAGTACTGTGGTGCGCTGTCCTTCGTGACTCAATTTTTTTTAAAGTCTGGTTGTAAGCAAGACGACCTCCGTCAACGAAAGAGGGTGATTAAAACTCAGGGCGTAAGCCTCCTCCATTGACAAATTATTGGTGAACAAATTCCATATTTAAGCGGTTGTGTAACAATAAGACATCACTGTTTGGTCTCTGTTGGGACGAGTCTTTTATTATTGCTGTAGAAT
>NW_024727395.1:0-9902 GCF_018991925.1 Homarus americanus
GCCTCACACATCCCCAAGTGGACACAAACATCACTTATCCCCTTGAAGACACACTGCCTTGTAATTAATTTTTAATATGTATAACATTTTTTTTTGTTTTAGCATAAATTTTATTATTATTATTATTATTATATTTCCTTTGAAGGCCCCGATGTGGGTCACTGACCTGTGTCATTATTAGGCAAGTCCTTCCTTCATTTACGATCATCACTACATGTCCTTCCCTAGATCCTACACAACACTAAAAGTCCTTCCCTCATTCCTACACAATACTGAAGTCCTTCCCTCAATATTACACAATACTGCATGTCCTTCCCTCAGTCCTACAGTAATCAGTAGATAAACTTTCAATACACCGTTATAATCTATTTTAGCATTTATAAAGACTTGTCGAACCAACAGTAAATATTATACACAACACAACTTCCTGTCATGTCGGGTAGACTGACTTATTTAGGATATATTCATCTTTTTCTGTACACAGACATTAGGAGCATCAATTGACCCCCTCAGTCACAAGTACAGTAGCTCTCTAAGAGCCTCACACATCTCCAAGTTGATATTCACAATATAGCCACAAACAGCCTCTGGTTGGATCAGACTACCCCTGACAACCTTACATAGTCCTTAAATCCATTATACAACCACCTATGATCATCACACAACCCTAATTAGCCAAACAGTCCGTGGCGGCGGCATATAAGCCCTAGGGGCCTCACATAGCCCCTAGGAGTGACATACTGCCTCAGAACATTTACAACAAATACAATCATTTTTTTTTTTTACAATTTCAAAAGTTTGCCCACAGGAAATGCTCATTGGTTACAAGTAAGTTGTAAAGCTGTAATAATTACTTAATTTTACAGTAAAATCTTAAACTAACATCTTGTATTTCACTGCCAGGAAGAATAAAATATTTTGTTTTGCAAATGAAGATGAAAATAAAGTCCAAAATAATTAAGTTGAATAAAATACTTCCTGACTGTCTAGTTACAAATCCACATAAAAGATTACAACAGTGTATTAGAAGTTATAAGCTTCGCAACGCCACAAGTCAATATGGTCACTCCTATACAAGTCCTTCCCTCACTCCTACACCACACTACAAGTCCTTCCCTCACCCCTACACCACACTACAAGTCCTTCCCTCATTCCTACACCGCACTACAAGTCCTTCCCTCACTCCTACACCACACTACAAGTCCTTCCCTCACTCCTACACCACACTACAAGTCCTTCCCTCACTCATACACAACACTACAAGTCCTTCCCTCACTCATACCCCACACTACAAGTCCTTCCCTCACTCATACCCCACACTACAAGTCCTTCCCTCACTCCTACACAAAACTACAAGTCCTTCCTTCACTCCTACACAATACTACAAGTCCTTCCCTCACTCCTGCACAGTACAACAAGTCCATCCCTCACTCCTAAGCAACATACCAAGTCCATCCCTCACTCCTACATAACATACCAAGTCCATCCCTTATTTCTACACAACATACCAAGTCCATCCTTCACTCCTACATAACATACCAAGTCCATCCCTCACTCCTACACAACATACCAAGTCCATCCCTCACTCCTACACAACATACCAAGTCCATCCCTCACTCCTACACAACATACCAAGTCCATCCCTCACTCCTACACAACATAGCAAGTCCATCCCTCACTCCTACATAATAATACAAGTCCTTCCCTCACTACTACACAATACTACAAGTCCTTCCCTCACTCCTACACAATACTACAAGTCCTTCCCTCACTCCTACACAATACTACAAGTCCTTCCCTCACTACTACACAATACTACAAGTCCATTCCTCACTCCTACACAACATACCAAGTCCATTCCTCACTCCTACACAACATACCAAGTCCATCCCTCACTCCTACATAATACTACAAGTCCTTCCCTCACTCCTACACAAAACTTAAAGTCCTTCCCTCACTCCTACACAAAACTACAAGTCCATCCCTCACTCCTACACAATACTACAAGTCCTTCTCTCACTCCTACAAGTCCTTCCCTCACTCCTACACAATACTACAAGTCCTTCCCTCACTCCTACACAATACCACAAGTCATTCTCTCACTCCTACACAATACTACAAGTCCATCCCTCACTCCTACACAGTACTGAGGGGTATGTCATCACTTTGGCTGTACTTACAAGTGCGGGTCAATGTGAACCAGTATGGTGTTCCAAGGGACAAAAGTACTGTGTAAATTGTTCCAGCACAAAACTCGGCCACGATTGGGAGTCGGTGTTTACACAGAGGGCTGGTGGCTGGTCCTCATAGCATCACTCGAGAAGGCGATCTGCCTCATGGAGGCCAGGCGGCCACGCCACCCTTTAAAGTTTAAACCATACACTCAGCAGAATCAGGGCATCATCTTTGTGCAGGTCGCGTGGGGGGGCAGCGCCTGTGATTGCTGGCTGATGTAAACAGTAATGGCATACACAGTGTTGGTGTACACAGTAATGGTATACACGGTGTTGGTGTACACAGTAATGGATTACACGGTGTTGGTTTACACAGTAATGGAATACACAGTGTTGGTGTACACTGTAATGGTATACACAGTGTTGGTTTTAGTTAACATAAAGACAAGTGTAGATGGCGGAGTTTAGTGCCCTATTGGACATCCAAAATATATATTTTTCTAACCTTACGAAAAATTGACTTCACATTTTCTCAACAAAGTAATGAGTTAATGTAAGTCATTATAAAGTTACCCGTAGGAGTTTATATGTAAATAATAATTTTTCCCTTAAAACAATAAATGTATTTTATTTTATTTGAATAACATTATTTTTATATTATTAAATGTTAAATATTTATTAAATATAAGTAGAAGATTAATGTTAATTAATGTTATTATAAAATATTTTAGGTTGTTGACCATTGTGAAGGGTGACTAATGTAGATAGATAAACATTAGTCTGTGATGTTTACGGTGTTTATATACTCACTGTAGCTATAAAGTTTACATAGTGTATATGTACTCAGTGTATATACAGTTGTACTTTGTATGTATACTTACACTGCATGTATAATGATAAATAGCAACTGTGTATATGTACATTGTATACATATATTGTTTATATTTATTGTTATAGACCTTCTCTATCTATATACATTGTTTATATAGCTACAGTGAGTATATAAACACCGTAAACATCACAGACTAATGTTTATCTATCTACATTAGTCACCCTTACCAATGGTTAACAACCCAAAATATTTTATAATAACATTAACATTAATCTTCCACTTATATATAATAAATATTTAACAAATAATAATATACATATTACCTTAAACATTGCTTAAGAATAAACATTCATTAAGTGGTGGAAAAAGTTCTTATTTACATATAAACTCATACGTGTCACTTTATGCCGAGTTACAATAACTCAGGTAAATTGTTAACAAACTAACGGTCAGGAAATAGATGCCTTGCACATACGGATTTTGGATTTCCAGATGGACGCTCACGTTCTATAAATGTTTGTCTTCATGTTATTAGGATAGATATAAATAGTTGCACTCGTATACCATAACACAGTGTTGGTGTACAGAGTAATTGTAAACGCCTTAGTTAATGACGTTCAGGTGACGGGCAAGTCGAAGGGAATAATTGAAGCCCGTCTTTTGACGCGTTCAATATTTATTGATGTGGTCAAAACCTGCAGAGAACAAGGCGTTCATTAGCATTACATGGTGATCTATCTGATACATAATTAGTTAGTCTCAGACGATTTCACCTTATTTATAATTGATTATTAAGCATAGTGACATGATACAAAGTTCATAACTCTATTAATCTTAGTTACACTTCATTCCGCAGTCTTATTGCTCCAGATAAGGCCGAAACGAGTAGGCATAATTAGTCCACAATATTTCAGTACTGAGAGGTATGTCATCACTTTGGCTGTACTTACAAGTGCGGGTCAATGTGAACCAGTATGGTGTTCCAAGGGACAAAAATACTGTGTAAATTGTTCCAGCACAAAACTCGGCCAGGATTGGGAGTCGGTGTTTACCACAGAGGGCTGGTGGCTGGTCCTCACAGCATCACTCGAGAAGGCGATCTGCCTCATGGAGGCCAGGCGGCCACGCCACCCTTTAAAGTTTAAACCATACACTCAGCAGAATCCGGGCATCATCTTTGTGCAGGTCGCGTGGGGGGGAGGGGGGGGCCGCGCCTGTGATTGCTGGCTAATGTAAACAGTAATGGCATACACAGTGTTGGTGTACACAGAAATGGTAAACACGGTGTTGGTGTACACAGTAATGGTATACATAGTGTTGGTGTACACTGTAATGGTATACACAGTGTTGGTGTACACAGTAATGGCATACACAGTGTTGGTGTACACAGTAATGGTATACATAGTGTTGGTGTACACTGTAATGGTATACACAGTGTTGGTGTACACTGTAATGGAATACACAGTGTTGGTGTACACAGTAATGGTATACACAGTGTTGGTTTTAGTGAACATAAAGACAAGTGTAGATGGCGGAGTTTAGTGCCCTATTGGACATCCAAAATAAATACGCGTTTGTCACAGAAATTAATTTCACGAAATTTACGTTTATCTCAACAATATAATGAGTTAATGTAAGTTGTCATAAAGTTACCTGTAGGAGTTTATATGTAAATATTAACTTTTCCCACAAAATAATAATTTTTTTTTTATTTATTGACTAAAGTTATTGTTATATTATTATATGTTAAATATTTATTATATACAAGGGGAAGATTAATGTTAATTAATGTTATTATAATATATTTTGGGTTGTTGACCATTGTGAAGGATGACTAATGTAGATAGATAAACATAAGTCTGTGATGTTTACTGTGTTTATATACTCACTGTAGCTATAAAGTTTACATAGTGTATATGTACTCAGTGTATATACAGTTGTACTTTGTATGTTTACTTACACTGCATGTATAATGATAAATAGCAACTGTGTATATGTACATTGTATACCTATATTGTTTATATTTATTGTTATAGACCTTCTCTATCTATATACATTGTTTATATAGCTACAGTGAGTATATAAACACCGTAAACATCACAGACTAATGTTTATCTATCTACATTAGTCACCCTTACCAATGGTCAACAACCCAAAATATTTTATAACAACATTAATTAACATTAATCTTCCACTTATATATAATAAATATTTAACATATAATAACATACAAGTTACGTTAAATATTGTTTAAGAATAAACATTCATTAAGTGCTGGAAAAAGTTCTTATTTACATATAAACTCATACGTGTCACTTTATGCCGAGTTACAATAACTCAGGTAAATTGTTAACAAACTTACGGTCAGGAAATAGATGCCTTGCACATACGAATTTTGGATTTCCAGATGGACACTCACGTTCTATCAATGTTTGTCTTTATGTTATTAGGATAGATATAAATAGTTGCACTCGTATACCATAACACAGTGTTGGTGTACAGAGTAATTGTAAACGCCTTAGTTAATGACGTTCAGGTGACGGGCAAGTCGAAGGGAATAATTGAAGCCCGTCTTTTGACGCGTTCAATATTTATTGATGTGGTCAAAACCTGCAGAGAACAAGGCGTTCATTAGCATTACATGGTGATCTATCTGATACATAATTAGTTAGTCTCAGACGATTTCATCTTATTTATAAGTGATTATTAAGCATAGTGACATGATACAAAGTTCATAACGCTATTAATCTTAGTTACACTTCATTCCGCAGTCTTATTGCTCCAGATAAGCCAGAAACGAGTAGGCATAATTAGTCCACAATATTTCAGTACTGAGGGGTATGTCATCACTTTGGCTGTACTTACAAGTGCGGGTCAATGTGAACCAGTATGGTGTTCCAAGGGACAAAAATACTGTGTAAATTGTTTCAGCACAAAACTCGGCCAGGATTGGGAGTCGGTGTTTACCACAGAAGGCTGGTGGCTGGTCCTCACAGCATCACTCGAGAAGGCGATCTGCCTCATGGAGGCCAGGCGGCCACGCCACCCTTTAAAGTTTAAACCATACACTCAGCAGAATCAGGGCATCATCTTTGTGCAGGTCGCGTGGGGGGGAGGGGGGGGCAGCGCCTGTGATTGCTGGCTGATGTAAACAGTAATGGCATACACAGTGTTGGTGTACACAGTAATGGTATACACGGTGTTGGTGTACACAGTAATGGAATACACGGTGTTGGTGTACACTGTAATGGTATACACAGTGTTGGTGTACACTGTAATGGTATACACAGTGTTGGTTTTAGTGAACATAAAGACAAGTGTAGATGGCGGAGTTTAGTGCCCTATTGGACATCCAAAATATATATTTTTCTAACCTAACGAAAAATTGACTTCACATTTTCTCAACAAAGTAATGAGTTAATGTAAGTCATCATAAAGTTACGCCTAGGAGTTTATATGTAAATAATAACTTTTCACACAAATTAATAAATGTGTTTTATTTTTATTGAATAACATTATTTTTATATTATTAAATGTTAAATAATTATTAAACATAAGTAGAAGATTAATGTCAATTAATGTTATTATATAATATTTTGGGTTGTTGACCATTGTGAAGGGCGACTAATGTAGATAGATAAACATTAGTCTGTGATGTTTACGGTGTTTATATACTCACTGTAGCTATAAAGTATACATAGTGTATATGTACTCAGTGTATATACAGTTGTACTTTGTATGTTTACTTACACTGCATGTATAATGATAAATAGCAACTGTGTATATGTACATTGTATACCTATATTGTTTATATTTATTGTTATAGACCTTCTCTATCTATATACATTGTTTATATAGCTACAGTGAGTATATAAACACCGTAAACATCACAGACTAATGTTTATCTATCTACATTAGTCACCCTTACCAGTGGTCAACAACCCAAAATATTTTATAAGAACATTAATTAACATTAATCCTCCACTTATATAAAATAAATATTTAACAAATAATAATATACATATTACGTTAAACATTGCTTAAGAATAAACATTCATTAAGTGCAGGAAAAGGTTCTTATTTGCATATAAACTCATACGTGTTACCTATGTCGAGTTACAATAACTCAGGTAAATTGTTAACAAACTAACGGTCAGGAAATAGATGCCTTGCCCATACGAATTTTGGATTTCCAGATGGACACTCACGTTCTATAAATGTTTGTCTTTATGTTATTAGGATAGATATAAATAGTTGCACTCGTATACCATAACACAGTGTTGGTGTACAGAGTAATTGTAAACGCCTTAGTTAATGACGTTCAGGTGACGGGCAAGTCGAAGGGAATAATTGAAGCCCGTCTTTTGACGCGTTTAATATTTTTTGATGTGGTCAAAACCTGCAGAGAACAAGGCGTTCATTAGCATTACATGGTGATCTATCTGATACATAATTAGTTAGTCTCAGACGATTTCATCTTAATTATAATTGATTATTAAGAATAGTGACATGATACAAAGTTCATAACTCTATTAATCTTAGTTACACTTCATTCCGCAGTCTTATTGCTCCAGATAAGCCAGAAACGAGTAGGCATAATTAGTCCACAATATTTCAGTACTGAGAGGTATGTCATCACTTTGGCTGTACTTACAAGTGCGGGTCAATGTGAACCAGAATGCTGTTCCAAGGGACAAAAGTACTGTGTAAATTGTTCCAGCACAAAACTCGGCCAGGATTGGGAGTCGGTGTTTACCAGAGAGGGCTGGTGGCTGGTCCTCACAGCATCACTCGAGAAGGCGATCTGCCTCATGGAGGCCAGGCGGCCACGCCACCCTTTAAAGTTTAAACCATACACTCAGCAGAATCAGGGCATCATCTTTGTGCAGGTCGCGTGGGGGGGAGGGGGGGGGGGCAGCGCCTGTGATTGCTGGCTGATGTAAACAGTAATGGCATACACGGTGTTGGTGTACACAGTAATGGTAAACACGGTGTTGGTGTACACAGTAATGGTAAACACGGTGTTGGTGTACACAGTAATGGTAAACACGGTGTTGGTGTACACAGTAATGGTAAACACGGTGTTGGTGTACACTGTAATGGAATACACAGTGTTGGTGTACACAGTAATGGCATACACGGTGTTGGTGTACACAGTAATGGTATATACAGTGTTGGTTTTAGTGAACATAAAGACAAGTGTAGATGGCGGAGTTTACTGTCCTATTGGACATCCAAAATATATATTTTTCTAACGTAACGATCATTTGACATCACATTTTCTCAACAAAGTAATGAGTTAATGTAAGTCGTCATAGAGTTACGCGTAGGAGTTTATATGTAAATAATAAATTTTTCCACAATACAACATATGTATTTTATTTTTATTAAATAACATTATTTTTATTTTATTATATGTTAAATAGTTATTATATACAAGTGGAAGATTAATGTTAATTAATGTTATTATAAAATATTTTGGGTTGTCGACCATTGTGAAGGGTAACTAATGTAGATAGATAAACATAAGTCTGTGATGTTTACAGTGTTTATATACTCACTGTAGCTATAAAGTATACATAGTGTATATGTACTCAGTGTATATACAGTTGTACTTTGTATGTTTACTTACACTGCATGTATAATGATAAATAGCAACTGTGTATATGTACATTGTATACTTATATTGTTTATATTTATTGTTATAGACCTTCTCTATCTATATACATTGTTTATATAGCTACAGTGAGTATATAAACACCGTAAACATCACAGACTAATGTTTATCTATCTACATTAGTCACCCTTCACAATGGTCAACAACCCAAAATATTTTATAATAACATTAACATTAATCTTCCCCTTATATATAATAAATATTTAACAAATAATAATATACAAATTACGTTAAACATTGCTTGAGAATAAACATTCATTAAGTGCTGGAAAAAGTTCTTATTTACATATAAACTCATACGTGTCACTTTATGACGAGTTACAATAACTCAGGTAAATTGTTAACAAACTACCGGTCAGGAAATAGATGCCTTGCACATACGGATTTTGGATTTCCAGATGGACACTCACGTTCTATAAATGTTTGTCTTTATGTTATTAGGATAGATATAAATAGTTGCACTCGTATACCATAACACAGTGTTGGTGTACAGAGTAATTGTAAACGCCTTAGTTAATGACGTTCAGGTGACGGGCAAGTCGAAGGGAATAATTGAAGCCCGTCTTTTGACGCGTTCAATATTTATTGATGTGGTCAAAACCTGCAGAGAACAAGGCGTTCATTAGCATTACATGGTGATCTATCTGATACATAATTAGTTAGTCTCAGACGATTTCATCTTAATTATAATTGATTATTAAGCATAGTGACATGATACAAAGTTCATAACGCTATTAATCTTAGTTACACTTCATTCCGCAGTGTCTTATTGCTCCAGATAAGGCAGAAACGAGTAGGCATAATTAGTCCACAATATTTCAGTACTGAGGGGTATGTCATCACTTTGGCTGTACTTACAAGTGCGGGTCAATGTGAACCAGTATGGTGTTCCAAGGGACAAAAATACTGTGTAAATTGTTCCAGCACAAAACTCGGCCAGGATTGGGAGTCGGTGTTTACCACAGAGGGCTGGTGGCTGGTCCTCACAGCATCACTCGAGAAGGCGATCTGCCTCATGGAGGCCAGGCGGCCACGCCACCCTTTAAAGTTTAAACCATACACTCAGCAGAATCAGGGCATCATCTTTGTGCAGGTCGCGTGGGGGGGAGAGTGGGGGCAGTGCCTGTGATTGCTGGCTGATGTAAACAGTAATGGTATACACAGTGTTGGTGTACACAGTAATGGTATACATAGTGTTGGTGTACACAGTAATGGTATA